>NW_026735588.1:0-115511 GCF_949786415.1 Peromyscus eremicus | reverse complement strand
GAACTGTGCTTCCTACACACACGGACCATATCTAGTTCAATTCTGCTTAGGAACCTGACAAGAACAGTAAATCCTCTTCAGTCCAATACACTATACATGCAGGGAACAGACGCCAGTGCTATTTGCCCTGTGTATGACAATGGGAGCACAATAGTGACTCTTCTTACCAGAAAACAACTCTTGTTCCTAGGACCAGAAACTGCATGTGATTCAACTCCATTTTGGACTGGGAAACAAATGCTAGCTCGCCTTACAAGAAACACACTCTGCTTTTGAGAAAAGAGCACTCTTCTACACTACTGTGTTTCCTATAGGGCCAGAACAGTGAGCTTGCTCAGAATAAAGAAATGTGCTTCCTCCACACACGGGGCATATCTAGTTCAACTCTGCTTAGGAAACTGACAAGAACAGTAGCTCCTCTTCAGTCCAATACACTGTACTAGCTGGGAATAGACAAGAGTGCTATTTGCAGTGTGTATGGCAATGGGAGTGCAATAGTGACTTTCCTTACCAGAAAACAATTCTTGCTCATAGGACCAGAAACTGCATGTCATTCAACTCCATTTAGGACTGGGAAACAAACGCTAGCTCGTCTTACAAGAAACACACTCTGCTTTGAGAAAAGAGCACTCTTCTACTCTACTGTGTTTCCTATGGGGTCTGAACACTGAGCTTGCTCAGAACAAAAGAACTGTGCTTCCTACACACACGGACAATATCTATTTCAATTCTGCTTAGGAACCTGACAAGAACAGTAGATCCTCTTCAGTCCAATACACTGTACATGCTGGGAACAGACGCCAGTGCTATTTGCCCTGTGTATGACAGTGAGAGCACAATAGTGACTCTTCTTACCAGAAAACAACTCTTGCTCCTAGGACCAGAAACTGCATGTGATTCAACTCCATTTAGGACTGGGAAACAAACGCTAGCTCGCCTTACAAGAAACACACTCTGCTTTTGAGAAAAGAGCACTCTTCTACACTACTGTGTTTCCTATAGGGCCAGAACAGTGAGCTTGCTCAGAATAAAAGAAATGTGCTTCCTCCACACACGGGCCATATCTAGTTCAACTCTGCTTAGGAAACTGACAGGAACAGTAGCTCCTATTCAGTGCAATACACTGTACTTGCTGGGAAAAGACTCCAGTGCTATTTGCACTGTGTACAGCAATGGGAGCACAATAGTGACTTTCCTTAACAGAAAACAACTCTTGCTCATAGGACCAGAAACTGCATGTGATTCAACTCCATTTAGGACTAGGAAACAAACGCTAGCTCGCCTTACAAGAAACACACTCTGCTTTTGAGAAAAGAGCACTCTTCTACTCTACTGTGTTTCCTATGGGGTTCAAACAGTGAGCTTGCTCAGAACAAAAGAACTGTGCTTCCTACACACACGGGCCATATCTCGTTCAACTCTGCTTAGGAAACAGACAAGAACAGTAGCTCCTCTTCAGTCCAATACACTGTACTTGCTGGGAACAGACGCGAGTGCTATTTGCACTCTGTATGGCAATTGGTGCGCAATAGTGACATTCCTTACCAGAAAATAACTCTTGCTCATAGGACCAGAAACTGCATGTGATTCAACTCCATTTAGGACTGGGAAACAAACGCTAGCTCGCGTTACAAGAAACACACTCTGCTTTTGAGAAAAGAGAACTCTTCTACTCTACTGTGTTTCCTATAGGGAAAGAACAGTGAGCTTGCTCAGAACAAAGAACTGTGCTTCCTACACACATGGCCATATCTAGTTCAATTCTGCTTAGGAACCTGACAAGAACAGTAGCTCGTCTTCAGTCCAATACACTGTACATGCTGGGAACAGACGCCAGTGATATTTGCCCTGTGTAAAAAAATGGGAGCACAATAGTGACTCTTCTTACCAGAAAACAACTCTTGCTCGTAGGAACAGAAACTGCATGTGATTCAACTCCATTTAGGACTGCGAAACAAACGCGAGCTCGCCTTACAAGAAACACACTCTGCTTTTGAGAAAAGAGCACTCTTCTACTCTGCTGTGTTTCCTATAAGGCCAGAACAGTGAGCTTGCTCAGAACAAAAGAACTGTGCTTCCTACACACACGGGCCATATCTAGTTCAACTCTGCTTAAGAAACTGAGAAGAACAGTAGCTCCTCTTCAGTCCAATACACTGTACTTGCTGGGAACAGACGGGAGTGCTATTTGCACTGTGTATGGCAATGGGAGCGCAATAGTGACTTTCCTTACCAGAAAACAACTCTTGCTCCTAGGACCAGAAACTGCATGTGATTCAACTCCATTTAGGACTGGGAAACAAACGCTAGCTCGCCTTACAAGAAACACACTCTGCTTTTGAGAAAGAGCACTCTTCTACACTACTGTGTTTCCTATAGGGCCAGAACAGTGAGCTTGCTCAGAATAAAAGAAATGTGCTTCCTCCACACACGGGCCATATCTAGTTTCAACTCTGCTTAGGAAACTGACAGGAACAGTAGCTCCTATTCAGTGCAATACACTGTACTTGCTGGAAAAGACTCCAGTGCTATTTGCACTGTGTACAGCAATGGGAGCACAATAGTGACTTTCCTTAACAGAAAACAACTCTTGCTCATAGGACCAGAAACTGCATGTGATTCAACTCCATTTAGGACTAGGAAACAAACGCTAGATCGCCTTACAAGAAACACACTCTGCTTTTGAGAAAAGAGCACTCTTCTACTCTACTGTGTTTCCTATGGGGTTCAAACAGTGAGCTTGCTCAGAACAAAAGAACTGTGCTTCCTACACACACGGGCCATATCTCGTTCAACTCTGCTTAGGAAACAGACAAGAACAGTAGCTCCTCTTCAGTCCAATACACTGTACTTGCTGGGAACAGACGCGAGTGCTATTTGCACTCTGTATGGCAATTGGTGCGCAATAGTGACTTTCCTTACCAGAAAATAACTCTTGCTCATAGGACCAGAAACTGCATGTGATTCAACTCCATTTAGGACTGGGAAACAAACGCTAGCTCGCGTTACAAGAAACACACTCTGCTTTTGAGAAAAGAGAACTCTTCTACTCTACTGTGTTTCCTATAGGAAAGAACAGTGAGCTTGCTCAGAACAAAGAACTGTGCTTCCTACACACATGGCCATATCTAGTTCAATTCTGCTTAGGAACCTGACAAGACAGTAGCTCGTCTTCAGTCCAATACACTGTACATGCTGGGAACAGACGCCAGTGATATTTGCCCTGTGTAAAAAAATGGGAGCACAATAGTGACTCTTCTTACCAGAAAACAACTCTTGCTCGTAGGAACAGAAACTGCATGTGATTCAACTCCATTTAGGACTGCGAAACAAACGCGAGCTCGCCTTACAAGAAACACACTCTGCTTTTGAGAAAAGAGCACTCTTCTACTCTGCTGTGTTTCCTATAAGGCCAGAACAGTGAGCTTGCTCAGAACAAAAGAACTGTGCTTCCTACACACACGGGCCATATCTAGTTCAACTCTGCTTAAGAAACTGAGAAGAACAGTAGCTCCTCTTCAGTCCAATACACTGTACTTGCTGGGAACAGACGGGAGTGCTATTTGCACTGTGTATGGCAATGGGAGCGCAATAGTGACTTTCCTTACCAGAAAACAACTCTTGCTCCTAGGACCAGAAACTGCATGTGATTCAGCTCCATTTAGGACTGGGAAACAAATGCTACCTCGCCTTACAAGAAACATACTCTGCTTTTGAGAAAAGAGCAATCTTCTACTCTACTGTGTTTCCTATGGTGTCCAAACAGTGAGCTTGCTCAGAACAAAAAAACTGTGCTTCCTCCACACACGGGCCATATCTCGTTCAACTCTGCTTAGGAAACAGACAAGAACAGTAGCTCCTATTCAGTCCAATACACTGTACTTGCTGGGAACAGACACGAGTGCTATTTGCACTGTGTATTGCAATTGGAGCACAATAGTGACTCTTCTTACCAGAAAACAACTCTTGCTCGTAGAACGAAAAACTTTATGTGACTCAACTCCATTTAGGACTGGGAAACAAAAGCGAGCTCGCCTTACAAGAAACACACTCTGCTTTTGAGAAAAGATCACTCTTCTACTCTACTCTGTTTCCTATAGGGCCAGAACAGTGACCTTGCTCAGACCATAAGAACTGTGATTCCTACACAGACGGGCCATATCTAGTACAACTCTGCTTAGGAAACTGAAAAGAACAGTAGCTCCTCTTCAGTCCAATACACTGTACTAGCTGGGAACAGACACGAGTGCTATTTGCAGTGTGTATGGCAATGGAGTGCAATAGTGACTTTCCTTACCAGAAAAAAATTCTTGCTCATAGGACCAGAAACTGCATGTGATTCAACTCCATTTAGGACTGGGAAACAAACGCTAGCTCGTCTTACAAGAACACACTCTGCTTTTGAGAAAAGAGCACTCTTCTACTCTACTGTGTTTCCTATGGGGTCCGAACAGTGAGCTTGCTCAGAACAAAAGAACTGTGCTTCCTACACACACGGACCATATCTATTACAATTCTGCTTAGGAACCTGACAAGAACAGTAGATCCTCTTTAGTCCAATACACTGTACATGCTGGGAACAGACGCCAGTGCTATTTGCCCTGTGTATGACAATGGGAGCACAATAGTGACTCTTCTTACCAGAAAACAACTCTTGCTCGTAGGACCAAAAACTGCATGTGACTCAACTCCATTTAGGACTGGGAAACAAACGCGAGCTCACCTTACAAGAAAAACACTCTGCTTTAGAGATAAGAGCACTCATCTACTCTACTGTGTTTCCTATAGGGCCAGAACAGTGAGCTTGCTCAGAACATAAGAACTGTTCTTCCTACACACAAGGGCCATATCTAGTTCAACTCTGCTTAGGAAACTGACAAGAACAGTAGCTCCTCTTCAGTCCAATACACTGTACTTGCTGGGAACAGACGCGAGTGCTATTTGCACTGTGTATTGCAATTGGAGCATAATAGTGACTCTTCTTACCAGAAAACAACTCTTGCTCGTAGAACGAAAAAATTTTTGTGACTCAACTCCATTTAGGACTGGGAAACAAACGCGAGCTCGCCTTACAGGAAAACACACTCTGCTTTTGAGAAAAGAGCACTCTTCTACTCTACTCTTCTTCCTATAGGGACAGAACAGTGAGCTTGCTCAGAACATAAGAACTGTGCTTCTTACACACACGGCCCATATCTAGTTCAACTCTGCTTAAGAAACTGACAAGAACAGTAGCTCCTCTTCAGACCGATACACTGTACTAGCTGGGAACAGACAGGAGTGCTATTTACACTGTGTATGGCAATGGGAGCACAATAGTGACTTTCCTTAACAGAAAACAACTCTTGCTCATAGGACCAGAAACTGCATGTGATTCAACTCCATTTAGGACTGGGAAACAAACGCTAGCTTGTCTTACAAGAAAAACACTCGGCTTTTGAGAAAAGAGCACTCTTCTTCACTACTGTGTTTCCTATAGGGCCAGAACAGTGAGCTTGCTCAGAATAAAAGAAATGTGCTTCCCCCACACACGGGCCATATCTAGTTCAATTCTGCTTAGGAACCTGACAAGAACAGTAGCTCCTATTCAGTCCAATACACTGTACATGCTGGGAAGAGACGCCAGTGCTATTTGCCCTGTGTAAAACAATGGGAGCACAATAGTGACTCTTCCTACCAGAAAACAACTCTTGCTCGTAGGAACAGAAACTGCATGTGACTCAACTCCATTTAGGACTGGGAAACAAATGCTACCTCGCCTTTAAAAAAACACACTCTGCTTTTGAGAAAAGAGCACTCTTCTACTCTGCTGTGTTTCCTGTAGGGCCAGAACAGTGAGCTTGCTCAGAACAAAGAACTGTGCTTCCTACACACACGGGCCATATCTAGTTCAACTCTGCTTAGGAACCTGACAAGAACAGTAGATCTTCTTCAGTCCAATACACTGTACTTGCTGGGAACAGACGCCAGTGCTATTTGTCCTGTGTATGGCAATGGCAGAGCAATAGTTACTCGTCTTACCAGAAAACAACTCTTGCTTGTAGGACCAGAAACTGCATGTGATTCAACTCCATTTAGGACTAGGACACAAACGCTAGCTTGCCTCACAAGAAACACACTCTACTTTGGAGAAAAGAGCACTCTTCTACTCTACTGTGTTTCCTATAGGGCCAGAACAGTGAGCTTGCTCAGAACAAAAGAACTGTGCTTCCTACACACACGGACCATATCTAGTTCAACTCTGCTTAGCAAACTGACAAGAACAGTAGCTCCTATTCAGTCCAATACACTGTACATGCTGGGAACAGACGCGAGTGCTATTTGCACTGTGTATGGCAATGTGAGCGCAATAGTGACTTTCCTTACCAGGAAACAATCTTCTGCTCTACTGTGTTTCCCATGGGTTCCGAACAGTGAGCTTGCTCAGAACAAAAAAACTGTGCTTCCTACACACACGGCCATATCTAGTTCAAGTCTGCTTAGGAACCTGACAAGAACAGTAGATCCTCTTCAGTCCAATACACTGTACTTGCTGGGAACACACGCCAGTGCTATTTGTCCTGTGTATGGCAATGGCAGAGCAATAGTTACTCTTCTTACCAGAAAACAACTCTTGCTTGTAGGACCAGAAACTGCATGGGATTCAACTCCATTTAAGACTGGGAAACAAACGCTAGCTAGCTAGCCATATGAGAAACAAACTCTGCTTTTGAGAAAAGAGCACTCTTCTACTCTACTGTGTTTCCTATGGGGTCCGAACAGTGAGCTTGCTCAGAACAAAAGAACTGTGCTTCCTATACACACGGGCCATATCTCCTTCAACTCTGCTTAGGAAACTGACAAGAACAGTAGCTCCTCTTCAGTCCGTATACTGTACTTGCTGGGAACAGACACGAGTGCTATTTGCACTGTGTATGGCAATGGGAGCTCAATAGTGACTTTCCTTACCAGAAAAAAACTCTTGCTCATAGGACCAGAAACTGCATGTGATTCAACTCCATTTAGGACTGGGAAACAAACGCTAGCTCGCGTTACAAGAAACACACTCTGCTTTTGAGAAAAGAGAACTCTTCTACTCTACTGTGTTTCCTATAGGGAAAGAACAGTGAGCTTGCTCAGAACAAAGAACTGTGCTTCCTACACACATGGCCATATCTAGTTCAATTCTGCTTAGGAACCTGACAAGAACAGTAGCTCGTCTTCAGTCCAATACACTGTACATGCTGGGAACAGACGCCAGTGCTATTTGCCCTGTGTAAAAAAATGGGAGCACAATAGTGACTCTTCTTACCAGAAAACAACTCTTGCTCGTAGGAACAGAAACTGCATGTGATTCAACTCCATTTAGGACTGCGAAACAAACGCGAGCTCGCCTTACAAGAAACACTCTCTGCTTTTGAGAAAAGAGCACTCTTCTACTCTGCTGTGTTTCCTATAGGGCCAGAACAGTGAGCTTGCTCAGAACAAAAGAACTGTGCTTCCTACACACACTGGCCATATCTAGTTCAACTCTGCTTAAGAAACTGAGAAGAACAGTAGCTCCTCTTCAGTCCAATACACTGTACTTGCTGGGAACAGACGGGAGTGCTATTTGCACTGTGTATGGCAATGGGAGCACAATAGTGACTTTCCTTACCAGAAAACAACTCTTGCTCCTAGGACCAGAAACTGCATGTGATTCAGCTCCATTTAGGACTGGGAAACAAATGCTAGCTTGCCTTACAAGAAACATACTCTGCTTTTGAGAAAAGAGCAATCTTCTACTCTACTGTGTTTCCTATGGTGTCCAAACAGTGAGCTTGCTCAGAACAAAAAAACCGTACTTCCTCCACACACGGGCCATATCTCGTTCAACTCTGCTTAGGAAACTGACAAGAACAGTAGCTCCAATTAGGTCCAATACACTGTACTTGCTGGGAACAGACACGAGTGCTATTTGCACTGTGTATTGCAATTGGAACACAATAGTGACTCTTCTTACCAAAAAACAACTCTTGCTCGTAGAACGAAAAACTTTATGTGACTCAACTCCATTTAGGACTGGGAAACAAAAGCGAGCTCGCCTTACAAGAAACACACTCTGCTTTTGAGAAAAGAGCACTCTTCTACTCTACTCTGTTTCCTATAGGGCCAGAACAGTGACCTTGCTCAGACCATAAGAACTGTGCTTCCTACACACACGGGCCATATCTAGTTCAACTCTGCTTGGAAAACTGACAAGAACAGTAGCTCCTCTTCAGTCCGATACACTGTACTAGCTGGGAACAGCCAGGAGTGCTATTTGCCCTTAGTATGGCAATGGGAGCACAGTAGTGACTTTCCTTACCAGAAAACAACTCTTGCTCATAGAACCAGAAACTACATGTGATTCATCACAATTTATGACTGGGAAACAACGCTAGCTCGTCTTACAAGAAAACACTCTGCTTTTGAGAAAAAAGAACTGTCCTACTCTACTGTGTATCCTATAGGGAAAGAACAGTGAGCTTGCTCAGAACAAAGAACTGTGCTTCCTACACACATGGCCATATCTTGTTCAATTCTGCTTAGGAACTTGACAAGAACAGTAGCTCCACTTCAGTCCAATACACTGTACATGCTGGGAACAGACGCCAGTGCTATTTGCCCTGTGTATGACAATGGGAGCACAATAGTGACTCTTCTTACCAGAAAACAACACTTGCTCTTAGGACCAGAAACTGCATGTGATTCAACTCCATTTAGGACTGGGAAACAAACGCTAGCTCGCCTTACAAGAAACACACTCTGCTTTTGAGAAAAGAGCACTCTTCTACACTACTGTGTTTCCTATAGGGCCAGAACAGTGAGCTTGCTCAGAATAAAAGAAATGTGCTTCCTCCACACACGGGCCATATCTAGTTCAACTCTGCTTAGGAAACTGACAAGAACAGTAGCTCCTATTGAGTACAATACACTGTACTTGCTGGGAACAGACGCCAGTGCTATTTTCACTGTGTATGGCAATGGGAGCACAATAGTAACTTTCCTTAACAGAAAACAACTCTTGCTTGTAGGACCAGAAACTGCATGTGATTCAACTCCATTTAGGACTAGGAAACAAACGCTAGCTCGCCTTACAAGAAAGACATTCTGCTTTTGAGAAAAGAGCACTCTTCTACTCTACTGTCTTTCCTATGGGGTCCAAACAGTGAGCTTGCTCACAACAAAAAAACTGTGCTTCCTACACACACGGCCATAACTAGTTCAATTCTGCTTAAGAACCTGACAAGAACAGTACATCCTCTTCAGTCCAATACACTGTACTTGCTGGGAACAGACAACAGTGCTATTTGTCCTATGTATGGCAATGGCAGCGCAATAGTGACTCTTCTTACCAGAAAACAACTTTTGCTCGTAGGACCAGAAACTGCATGTGATTCAACTCCATTTAGGACTGGGAAACAAACGCTAGCTCGCCTTACAAGAAAAACACTCTGCTTTTGAGAAAAGAGCACTCATCTACTCTACTGTGTTTCCTATGGGTCCAAACAGTCAGCTTGCTCAGAACAAAACAACTGTGCTTCCTACACACACGGACCATATCTAGTTCAACTCTGCTTAGGAAACTGACAAGAACAGTAGCTCCTCTTCAGTCCAATACACTGTACTTGCTGGGAACAGACGCAAGTGCTATTTGCACTGTGTATTGCAATTGGAGCACAATAGTGACTCTTCTTACCAGAAAACAACTCTTGCTCGTAGAACGAAAAAATTTTTGTGACTCAACTCCATTTAGGACTGGGAAACAAACGCGAGCTCGCCTTACAGGAAACACACTCTGCTTTTGAGAAAAGAGCACTCTTCTACTCTACTCTTCTTCCTATAGGGACAGAACAGTGAGCTTGCTCAGAACATAAGAACTGTGCTTCTTACACACACGGCCCATATCTAGTTCAACTCTGCTTAAGAAACTGACAAGAACAGTAGCTCCTCTTCAGACCGATACACTGTACTAGCTGGGAACAGACAGGAGTGCTATTTACACTGTGTATGGCAATGGGAGCACAATAGTGACTTTCCTTAACAGAAAACAACTCTTGCTCATAGGACCAGAAACTGCATGTGATTCAACTCCATTTAGGACTGGGAAACAAACGCTAGCTCGCCTTACAAGAAAAACACTCTGCTTTTGAGAAAAGAGCACTCATCTACTCTACTGTGTTTCCTATGGGTCCAAACAGTCAGCTTGCTCAGAACAAAACAACTGTGCTTCCTACACACACGGACCATATCTAGTTCAACTCTGCTTAGGAAACTGACAAGAACAGTAGCTCCTCTTCAGTCCAATACACTGTACTTGCTGGGAACAGACGCAAGTGCTATTTGCACTGTGTATTGCAATTGGAGCACAATAGTGACTCTTCTTACCAGAAAACAACTCTTGCTCGTAGAACGAAAAAATTTTTGTGACTCAACTCCATTTAGGACTGGGAAACAAACGCGAGCTCGCCTTACAGGAAACACACTCTGCTTTTGAGAAAAGAGCACTCTTCTACTCTACTCTTCTTCCTATAGGGACAGAACAGTGAGCTTGCTCAGAACATAAGAACTGTGCTTCTTACACACACGGCCCATATCTAGTTCAACTCTGCTTAAGAAACTGACAAGAACAGTAGCTCCTCTTCAGACCGATACACTGTACTAGCTGGGAACAGACAGGAGTGCTATTTACACTGTGTATGGCAATGGGAGCACAATAGTGACTTTCCTTAACAGAAAACAACTCTTGCTCATAGGACCAGAAACTGCATGTGATTCAACTCCATTTAGGACTGGGAAACAAACGCTAGCTCGTCTTACAAGAAAAACCACGGCTTTTGAGAAAAGAGCACTCTTCTTCACTACTGTGTTTCCTATAGGGCCAGAACAGTGAGCTTGCTCAGAATAAAAGAAATGTGCTTCCCCCACACACGGGCCATATCTAGTTCAATTCTGCTTAGGAACCTGACAAGAACAGTAGCTCCTATTCAGTCCAATACACTGTACATGCTGGGAACAGACGCCAGTGCTATTTGCCCTGTGTAAAACAATGGGAGCACAATAGTGACTCTTCCTACCAGAAAACAACTCTTGCTCGTAGGAACAGAAACTGCATGTGACTCAACTCCATTTAGGACTGGGAAACAAATGCTACCTCGCCTTTCAAGAAACACACTCTGCTTTTGAGAAAAGAGCACTCTTCTACTCTGCTGTGTTTCCTATAGGGCCAGAACAGTGAGCTTGCTCAGAACAAAAGAACTGTGCTTCCTACACACACGGGCCATATCTAGTTCAACTCTGCTTAGGAACCTGACAAGAACAGTAGATCTTCTTCAGTCCAATACACTGTACTTGCTGGGAACAGACGCCAGTGCTATTTGTCCTGTGTATGGCAATGGCAGAGCAATAGTTACTCGTCTTACCAGAAAACAACTCTTGCTTGTAGGACCAGAAACTGCATGTGATTCAACTCCATTTAGGACTAGGACACAAACGCTAGCTTGCCTCACAAGAAACACACTCTACTTTGGAGAAAAGAGCACTCTTCTACTCTACTGTGTTTCCTATAGGGCCAGAACAGTGAGCTTGCTCAGAACAAAAGAACTGTGCTTCCTACACACACGGACCATATCTAGTTCAACTCTGCTTAGCAAACTGACAAGAACAGTAGCTCCTATTCAGTCCAATACACTGTACATGCTGGGAACAGACGCGAGTGCTATTTGCACTGTGTATGGCAATGGGAGCGCAATAGTGACTTTCCTTACCAGGAAACAATCTTCTACTCTACTGTGTTTCCTATGGGTTCCGAACAGTGAGCTTGCTCAGAACAAAAAAACTGTGCTTCTTACACACACGACCATATCTAGTTCAAGTCTGCTTAGGAACCTGACAAGAACAGTAGATCCTCTTCAGTCCAATACACTGTACTTGCTGGGAACAGACGCCAGTGCTATTTGTCCTGTGTATTGCAATGGCAGAGCAATAGTGACTCTTCTTACCAGAAAACAACTCTTGCTCGTAGGACCAGAAACTGCATGGGATTCAACTCCATTTAGGACTGGGAAACAAACGCTAGCTAGCCATATGAGAAACACACTCTGCTTTTGAGAAAATACTCTTCTACTCTACTGTTTTTCCTAT
This sequence comes from Peromyscus eremicus, assembly GCF_949786415.1. Classification (NCBI taxonomy): domain Eukaryota; kingdom Metazoa; phylum Chordata; class Mammalia; order Rodentia; family Cricetidae; genus Peromyscus; species Peromyscus eremicus. The sequence goes on along the minus strand of NW_026735588.1, from coordinate 103,367 downwards.
TGGGTCCAAACAGTGAGCTTGCTCAGAACAAAAGAACTGTTCTTCCTACACACACGGACCATATCTAGTTCAACTCTGCTTAGGAAACTGACAAGAACAGTAGCTCCTATTTAGTCCAATACACTGTACTAGCTGGGAACAGACACGAGTGCTATTTGCAGTGTATATGGCAATGGGAGTGCAATAGTGACTTTCCTTACCAGAAAGCAATTCTTGCTCATAGGACCAGAAACTGCATGTGATTCAACTCCATTTAGGACTGGGAAACAAACGTTAGCTCGTCTTACAAGAAACACACTCTGCTTTTGAGAAAAGAGCACTCTTCTACTCTACTGTGTTTCCTATGGGGTCCGAACAGTGAGCTTGCTCAGAACAAAAGAACTGTGCTTCCTACACAAACGGACCATATCTATTTCAATTCTGCTTAGGAACCTGACAAGAACAGTAGATCCTCTTCAGTCCAATACACTGTACATGCTGGGAACAGACGCCAGTGCTTTTTGTCCTGTGTATTGCAATGGCAGAGCAATAGTTACTCTTCTTACTAGAAAACAACTCTTGCTCGTAGGACCAGAAACTGCATGGGATTCAACTCCATTTAGGACTGGGAAACAAACGCTAGCTAGCCATATGAGAAACACACTCTGCTTTTGAGAAAATACTCTTCTACTCTACTGTGTTTCCTATTGGGTCCAAACAGTGAGCTTGCTCTGAACAAAAGAACTGTGCTTCCTACACACACGGACCATATCTAGTTCAACTCTGCTTAGCAAACTGACAAGAACAGTAGCTCCTATTCAGTCCAATACACTATACTAGCTGGGAACAGACACGAGTGCTATTTGCAGTGTGTATGGCAATGGGAGTACAATAGTGACTTTCCTTACCAGAAAACAATTCTTGCTCATAGGACCAGAAACTGCATGTGATTCAACTCCATTTAGGACTGGGAAACAAACGCTAGCTCGTCTTACAAGAAACACACTCTGCTTTTGAGAAAAGAGCACTCTTCTACTCTACTGTGTTTCCTATGGGGTCCGAACAGTGAGCTTGCTCAGAACAAAAAAACTGTGCTTCCTACACACACGGACCATATCTATTTCAATTCTGCTTAGGAACCTGACATGAACAGTAGATCCTCTTCAGTCCAATACACTGTACATGCTGGGAACAGACGCCAGTGCTATTTGCCCTGTGTATGACAATGGGAGCACAATAGTGACTCTTCTTACCAGAAAACAACTCTTGCTCGTAGGACCAAAAACTGCATGTGACTCAACTCCATTTAGGACTGGGAAACAAACGCGAGCTCACCTTACAAGAAAAACACTCTGCTTTAGAGATAAGAGCACTCATCTACTCTACTGTGTTTCCTATAGGGCCAGAACAGTGAGCTTGCTCAGAACATAAGAACTGTTCTTCCTACACACACGGGCCATATCTAGTTCAACTCTGCTTAGGAAACTGACAAGAACAGTAGTTCCTATTCAGTCCGATACACTGTACTTGCTGGGAACAGACGCCAGTGCTATTTGCACTGTGTATGGAAATGGGAGCACAATAGTGACTTTCCTTACCAGAAAACAACTCTTGCTCATAGGACCAGAAACTGCATGTGATTCAACTCCATTTAGGACAGGGATACAAACGCTAGCTCGCCTTACAAGAAACACACTCTGCTTTTGAGAAAAAAGACCTCTCCTACTCTACTGTGTTTCCTATAGGGAAAGAACAGTGAGCTTGCTCAGAACAAAGAACTGTGCTTCCTGCACACATGGCCATATCTAGTTCAACTCTGCTTAGGAAACTGACAAGAACAGTAGCTCCTATTCAGTCCAATACACTGTACATGCTGGGAACAGAGGTCAATGCTATTTGCACTGTGTATGGCAATTGGAGCGCAATAGTGACTCCTCTTTCCAGAAAACAACTCTTGCTCGTAGGACAAAAAACTGCATGTGACTCAACTCCATTTAGGACTGGGAAAAAAACGCGAGCTCGCCTTACAAGAAACACACTCTGCTTTTGAGAAAAGAGCACTCTTCTACTCTGCTGTGTTTCCTATAGGGCCAGAACAGTGAGCTTGCTCAGAACAAAAGAACTGTGCTTCCTACACACACGGGCCATATCTAGTTCAACTCTGCTTAAGAAACTGAGAAGAACAGTAGCTGCTCTTCAGTCCGATACACTGTACTTGCTGGGAACAGACGGGAGTGCTATTTGCACTGTGTATGGCAATGGGAGCGCAGTAGTGACTTTCCTCATCAGAAAACAACTCTTGCTCGTAGGAACAGAAACTGCATGTGATTCAGCTCCATTTAGGACTGGGAAACAAATGCTAGCTCGCCTTACAAGAAACACACTCTGCTTTTGAGAAAAGAGCAATGTTCTACTCTACTGTGTTTCCTATGGGGTCCAAACAGTGAGCTTGCTCAGAACAAAAAAACTGTGCTTCCTACACACACGGCCATATCTAGTTCAAGTCTGCTTAGGAACCTGACAAGAACTGTAGATCCACCTCAGTCCAATACACTGTACTTGCTGGGAACAGACGCCAGTGCTTTTTGTCCTGTGTATTGCAATGGCAGAGCAATAGTTACTCTTCTTACTGGAAAACAACTCTTGCTCGTAGGACCAGAAACTGCATGGGATTCAACTCCATTTAGGACTGGGAAACAAACGCTAGCTAGCCATATGAGAAACACACTCTGCTTTTGAGAAAATACTCTTCTACTCTACTGTGTTTCCTATTGGGTCCAAACAGTGAGCTTGCTCAGAACAAAAGAACTGTGCTTCCTACACACACGGACCATATCTAGTTCAACTCTGCTTAGCAAACTGACAAGAACAGTAGCTCCTATTCAGTCCAATACACTATACTAGCTGGGAACAGACACGATTGCTATTTGCAGTGTGTATGGCAATGGGAGTGCAATAGTGACTTTCCTTACCAGAAAACAATTCTTGCTCATAGGACCAGAAACTGCATGTGATTCAACTCCATTTAGGACTGGGAAACAAACGCTAGCTCGTCTTACAAGAAACACACTCTGCTTTTGAGAAAAGAGCACTCTTCTACTCTACTGTGTTTCCTATGGGGTCCTAACAGTGAGCTTGCTCAGAACAAAAGAACTGTGCTTCCTACACACACAGACCATATCTATTTCAATTCTGCTTAGGAACCTGACATGAACAGTAGATCCTCTTCAGTCCAATACACTGTACATGCTGGGAACAGACGCCAGTGCTATTTGCCCTGTGTATGACAATGGGAGCACAATAGTGACTCTTCTTACCAGAAAACAACTCTTGCTCGTAGGACCAAAAACTGCATGTGACTCAACTCCATTTAGGACTGGGAAACAAACGCGAGCTCACCTTACAAGAAAAACACTCTGCTTTAGAGATAAGAGCACTCATCTACTCTACTGTGTTTCCTATAGGGCCAGAACAGTGAGCTTGCTCAGAACATAAGAACTGTTCTTCCTACACACACGGGCCATATCTAGTTCAACTCTGCTTAGGAAACTGACAAGAACAGTAGTTCCTATTCAGTCCGATACACTGTACTTGCTGGGAACAGACGCCAGTGCTATTTGCACTGTGTATGGAAATGGGAGCACAATAGTGACTTTCCTTACCAGAAAACAACTCTTGCTCATAGGACCAGAAACTGCATGTGATTCAACTCCATTTAGGACAGGGATACAAACGCTAGCTCGCCTTACAAGAAACACACTCTGCTTTTGAGAAAAAAGACCTCTCCTACTCTACTGTGTTTCCTATAGGGAAAGAACAGTGAGCTTGCTCAGAACAAAGAACTGTGCTTCCTACACACATGGCCATATCTAGTTCAACTCTGCTTAGGAAACTGACAAGAACAGTAGCTCCTATTCAGTCCAATACACTGTACATGCTGGGAACAGAGGTCAATGCTATTTGCACTGTGTATGGCAATTGGAGCACAATAGTTACTCCTCTTTCCAGAAAACAACTCTTGCTCGTAGGACAAAAAACTGCATGTGACTCAACTCCATTTAGGACTGGGAAAAAAACGCGAGCTCGCCTTACAAGAAACACACTCTGCTTTTGAGAAAAGAGCACTCTTCTACTCTGCTGTGTTTCCTATAGGGCCAGAACAGTGAGCTTGCTCAGAACAAAAGAACTGTGCTTCCTACACACATGGGCCATATCTAGTTCAACTCTGCTTAAGAAACTGAGAAGAACAGTAGCTGCTCTTCAGTCCGATACACTGTACTTGCTGGGAACAGACGGGAGTGCTATTTGAACTGTGTATGGCAATGGGAGCGCAATAGTGACTTTCCTCATCAGAAAACAACTCTTGCTCGTAGGAACAGAAACTGCATGTGATTCAGCTCCATTTAGGACTGGGAAACAAATGCTAGCTCGCCTTACAAGAAACACACTCTGCTTTTGAGAAAAGAGCAATCTTCTACTCTACTGTGTTTCCTATGGGGTCCAAACAGTGAGCTTGCTCAGAACAAAAAAAACTGTGCTTCCTACACACACGGCCATATCTAGTTCAAGTCTGCTTAGGAACCTGACAAGAACTGTAGATCCACCTCAGTCCAGTACACTGTACTTGCTGGGAACAGACGCCAGTGCTATTTGTCCTGTGTATGGCAATGGCAGAGCAATAGTTACTCTTCTTACCAGAAAACAACTCTTGTTCGTAGGACCAGAAACTGCATGGGATTCAACTCCATTTAGGACTGGGAAACAAACGCTAGCTAGCCATATGAGACACACACTCTGCTTTTGAAAAAAGAGCAATCTTCTCCTCTACTGTGTTTCCTATGGGGTCCAAACAGTGAGCTTGCTCAGAACAAAAGAACTGTGCTTCCTAAACACACGGACCATATCTAGTTCAACTCTCCTTAGGAAACTGACAAGAACAGTAGCTCCTTTTCAGTCCAATACACTGTACTAGCTGGGAACAGACACGAGTGCTATTTGCACTGTGTATGGCAAAGGGAGTGCAATAGAGACTTTCCTTACCAGAAAACAACTCTTGCTCATAGGACCAGAAACTGCATGTGATTCAACTCCATTTAGGACTGGGAAACAAACGCTAGCTCGTCTTACAAGAAACACACTCTGCTTTTGAGAAAAGAGCACTCTTCTACTCCACTGTGTTTCCTATGGGGTCCGAACAGTGAGCTTGCTCAGAACAAAAGAACTGTGCTTCCTACACACACGGACCATATCTATTTCAATTCTGCTTAGGAACATGACAAGAACAGTAGATACTCTTCAGTCCAATACACTGTACATGCTGGGAACAGACACCAGTGCTATTTGCCCTGTGTAAAACAATGGGAGCACAATAGTGACCCTTCTTACCAGAAAACAACTCTTGCTCGTAGGAACAGAAACTGCATGTGACGCAACTCCATTTAGGAATTGGAAACAAACGCAAGCTCGCCTTACAAGGAACACACTCTGCTTTAGAGAAAAGAGCACTCTTCTACTCTGCTGTGTTTCCTATAGGGCCAGAACAGTGAGCTTGCTCAGAACAAAAGAACTGTGCTTCCTACACACACGGGCCATATCTAGTTCAACACTGCTTAAGAAACTGAGAACTGTCGCTCCTCTTCAGTCCAATACACTGTACTTGCTGGTAACAGACTGGAGTGCTATTTGCACTGTGTATGGCAATGGGAGCACAATAGTGACTTTTCTTACCAGAAAACAACTCTTGCTCATAGGACCAGAAACTGCATGTGATTCAGCTCCATTTAGGACTGGGAAACAAATGCTAGCTCACCTTACAAGAAACATACTCTGCTTTTGAGAAAAGAGCAATCTTCTACTCTACTGTGTTTCCTATGGTGTCCGAACTGTGAGCTTGCTCAGAACAAAAAAACTGTGCTTCTTACACACACGACCATATCTAGTTCAAGTCTGCTTAGGAACCTGACAAGAACAGTAGATCCTCTTCAGTCCAATACACTGTACTTGCTGGGAACAGAAGCCAGTGCTATTTGTCCTGTGTATTGCAATGGCAGAGCAATAGTTACTCTTCTTACCAGAAAACAACTCTTGCTTGTAGGACCAGAAACTGCATGGGATTCAACTCCATTTAGGACTGGGAAACAAACGCTAGCTAGCCATATGAGAAACACACTCTGCTTTTGAGAAAATACTCTTCTACTCTACTGGGTTTCCTATGGGGTCCAAACAGTGAGCTTGCTCAGAACAAAAGAACTGTGCTTCCTACACACACGGACCATATCTAGTTCAACTCTGCTTAGGAAACTGACAAGAACAGTAGCTCCTATTCAGTCCAATACAGTGTACTAGCTGGGAACAGACACGAGTGCTATTTGCAGTGTGTATGGCAATGGGAGTGCAATAGTGACTTTCCTTACCAGAAAACAATTCTTGCTCATAGGACCAAAAACTGCATGTGATTCAACTCCATTTAGGACTGGGAAACAAACGCTAGCTCGTCTTACAAGAAACACACTCTGCTTTTGAGAAAAGAGCACTCTTCTACTCTACTGTGTTTCCTATGGGGTCCGAACAGTGAGCTTGCTCAGAACAAAAGAACTGTGCTTCCTACACACACGGACCATATCTATTTCAATTCTGCTTAGGAACCTGACAAGAACAGTAGCTCCTCTTCAGTCCAATACACTGTACATGCTGGGAACAGACGCCAGTGCTATTTGCCCTGTGTATGACAATGGGAGCACAATAGTGACTCTTCTTACCAGAAAACAACTCTTGCTCGTAGGACCAAAAACTGCATGTGACTCAACTCCATTTAGGACTGCGAAACAAACGCAAGCTCGCCTTACTAGAAACACACTCTGCTTTAGAGAAAAGAGCACTCTTCTACTCTACTGTGTTTCCTATGGGGCCACAACAGTGAGCTTGCTCAGAACATAAGAACTGTGCTTCCTACACACACGGGCCATATCTAGTTCAACTCTGCTTAGGAAACTGACAAGAACAATAGCTCCTATTCAGTCCGATACACTGTACTTGCTGGGAACAGACGATAGTGCTATTTGCACTGTGTATGGCAATGGGAGCACAATAGTGACTTTCCTTACCAGAAAACAACTCTTGCTCATAGGACCAGAAACTGCATGTGATTCAACTCCATTTAGGACTGGGAAACAAACGCTAGCTCGCCTTAGAAGAAACACACTCTTTTTTTGAAAAAAAGAACTCTCGTACTCTACTGTGTTTCCTATAGGGAAAGAACAGTGAGCTTGCTCAGAACAAAGAACTGTGCTTCCTACACACATGGCCATATCTAGTTCAATTCTGCTTAGGAACCTGACAAGAACAGTAGCTCCTCTTCAGTCCAATACACTGTACATGCTGGGAACAGACACCAGGGCTATTTGCCCTGTGTAAAACAATGGGAGCACAACAGTGACTCTTCTTACCAGAAAACAACTCTTACTCGTAGGACCAAAAACTGCATGTGACTCAACTCCATTTAGGACGGGGAAACAAACGCGAGCTCACCTTACAAGAAAAACACTCTGCTTTAGAGATAAGAGCACTCATCTACTCTACTGTGTTTCCTATAGGGCCAGAACAGTGAGCTTGCTCAGAACATAATAACTGTGCTTCCTACACACACGGGCCATATCTAGTTCAACTCTGCTTAGGAAACTGACAAGAACAATAGCTCCTATTCAGTCCGATACACTGTACTTGCTGGGAACAGACGATAGTGCTATTTGCACTGTGTATGGCAATGGGAGCACAATAGTGACTTTCCTTACCAGAAAACAACTCTTGCTCATAGGACCAGAAACTGCATGTGATTCAACTCCATTTAGGACTGGGAAACAAACGCTAGCTCGCCTTACAAGAAACACACTCTTTTTTTGAGAAAAAAGAACTCTCGTACTCTACTGTGTTTCCTATAGGAAAGAACAGTGAGCTTGCTCAGAACAAAGAACTGTGCTTCCTACACACACGGGCCATATCTAGTTCAATTCTGCTTAGGAACCTGACAAGAACAGTAGCTCCTCTTCAGTCCAATACACTGTACATGCTGGGAACAGACACCAGTGCTATTTGCCCTGTGTAAAACAATGGGAGCACAATAGTGACTCTTCTTACCAGAAAAAAACTCTTGCTCATAGGAACAGAAACTGCATGTGACGCAACTCCATTTAGGAATTGGAAACAAACGCAAGCTCGCCTTACAAGGAACACACTCTGCTTTAGAGAAAAGAGCACTCTTCTACTCTGCTGTGTTTCCTATAGGGCCAGAACAGTGAGCTTGCTCAGAACAAAAGAACTGTGCTTCCTACACAAACGGGCCATATCTAGTTCAACTCTGCTTAAGAAACTGAGAACTGTCGCTCCTCTTCAGTCCAATACACTGTACTTGCTGGTAACAGACTGGAGTGCTATTTGCACTGTGTATGGCAATGGGAGCACAATAGTGACTTTTCTTACCAGAAAACAACTCTTGCTCATAGGACCAGAAACTGCATGTGATTCAGCTCCATTTAGGACTGGGAAACAAATGCTAGCTCACCTTACAAGAAACATACTCTGCTTTTGAGAAAAGAGCAATCTTCTACTCTACTGTGTTTCCTATGGTGTCCGAACTGTGAGCTTGCTCAGAACAAAAAAACTGTGCTTCTTACACACACGACCATATCTAGTTCAAGTCTGCTTAGGAACCTGACAAGAACAGTAGATCCTCTTCAGTCCAATACACTGTACTTGCTGGGAACAGACGCCAGTGCTATTTGTCCTGTGTATTGCAATGGCAGAGCAATAGTTACTCTTCTTACCAGAAAACAACTCTTGCTTGTAGGACCAGAAACTGCATGGGATTCAACTCCATTTAGGACTGGGAAACAAACGCTAGCTAGCCATATGACAAACACACTCTGCTTTTGAGAAAATACTCTTCTACTCTACTGTGTTTCCTATGGGGTCCAAACAGTGAGCTTGCTCAGAACAAAAGAACTGTGCTTCCTACACACACGGACCATATCTAGTTCAACTCTGCTTAGGAAACTGACAAGAACAGTAGCTCCTATTCAGTCCAATACAGTGTACTAGCTGAGAACAGACATGAGTGCTATTTGCAGTGTGTATGGCAATGGGAGTGCAATAGTGACTTTCCTTACCAGAAAACAATTCTTGCTCGTAGGACCAGAAACTGCATGTGATTCAACTCCATTTAGGACTGGGAAACAAACGCTAGCTCATCTTACAAGAAACACACTCTGCTTTTGAGAAAAGAGCACTCTTCTACGCTACTGTGTTTCCTATGGGGTCCGAACAGTGAGCTTGCTCAGAACAAAAGAACTGTGCTTCCTACACACACGGACCATATCTATTTCAATTCTGCTTAGGAACCTGACAAGAACAGTAGATCCTCTTCAGTCCAATACACTGTACATGCTGGGAACAGACGCGAGTGCTATTTGCCCTGTGTATGACAATGGGAGCACAATAGTGACTCTTCTTACCAGAAAACAACTCTTGCTCGTAGGACCAAAAACTGCATGTGACTCAACTCCATTTAGGACTGGGAAACAAACGCGAGCTCACCTTACAAGAAAAACACTCTGCTTTAGAGATAAGAGCACTCATCTACTCTACTGTGTTTCCTATAGGGCCAGAACAGTGAGCTTGCTCAGAACATAAGAACTGTTCTTCCTACACACACGAGCCATATCTAGTTCAACTCTGCTTAGGAAACTGACAAGAACAGTAGTTCCTATTCAGTCCGATACACTGTACTTGCTGGGAACAGACGCCAGTGCTATTTGCACTGTGTATGGCAATGGGAGCACAATAGTGACTTTCCTTACCAGAAAACAACTCTTGCTCATAGGACCAGAAACTGCATGTGATTCAACTCCATTTAGGACTGGGATACAAACGCTAGCTCGCCTTACAAGAAACACACTCTGCTTTTGAGAAAAAAGAACTCTCCTACTCTACTGTGTTTCCTATAGGGAAAGAACAGTGAGCTTGCTCAGAACAAAGAACTGTGCTTCCTACACACACGGCCATATCTATTTCAACTCTGCTTAGGAAACTGACAAGAACAGTAGCTCCTATTCAGTCCAATACACTGTACATGCTGGGAACAGAGGTCAATGCTATTTGCACTGTGTATGGCAATTGGAGCGCAATAGTGACTCCTCTTTCCAGAAAACAACTCTTGCTCGTAGGACCAAAAACTGCATGTGACTCAACTCCATTTAGGACTGCGAAACAAATGCAAGCTCGCCTTACTAGAAACACACTCTGCTTTAGAGAAAAGAGCACTCTTCTACTCTACTGTGTTTCCTATAGGGCCACAACAGTGAGCTTGCTCAGAACATAAGAACTGTGCTTCCTACACACACGGGCCATATCTAGTTCAACTCTGCTTGGGAAACTGACAAGAACAGTAGCTCCTATTCAGTCCAATACACTGTACTTGCTGGGAACAGACGCGTGTGCTATTTGCACTGTGTATTGCAATTGGAGCACAATAGTGACTCTTCTTACCAGAAAACAACTCTTGCTCGTAGAACGAAAAACTTTATGTGACTCAACTCCATTTAGGACTGGGAAAAAAACGCGAGCTCGCCTTACAAGAAACACACTCTGCTTTTGAGAAAAGAGCACTCTTCTACTCTGCTGTGTTTCCTATAGGGCCAGAACAGTGAGCTTGCTCAGAACAAAAGAACTGTGCTTCCTACACACACGGGCCATATCTAGTTCAACTCTGCTTAAGAAACTGAGAAGAACAGTAGCTCCTCTTCAGTCTGATACACTGTACTTGCTGGGAACAGACGGGAGTGCTATTTGCACTGTGTATGGCAATGGGAGCACAATAGTGACTTTCCTTATCAGAAAACAACTCTTGCTCATAGGAACAGAAACTGCATGTGATTCAGCTCCATTTAGGACTGGGATACTAATGCTAGCTCGCCTTACAAGAAACACACTCTGCTTTTGAGAAAAGAGCAATCTTCTACTCTACTGTGTTTCCTATGGGGTCCAAACAGTGAGCTTGCTCAGAACAAAAAAACTGTGCTTCCTACACACACGGCCATATCTAGTTCAACTCTGCTTAAGAAACTGAGAAGAACAGTAGCTCCTCTTCAGTCCAATACACTGTACTTGCTGGGAACAGACGGGAGTGCTATTTGCACTGTGTATGCAATGGGAGCGCAATAGTGACTTTCCTTATCAGAAAACAACTCTTGTTCGTAGGAACAGAAACTGCATGTGATTCAGCTCCATTTAGGACTGGGAAACAAATGCTAGCTCGCCTTACAAGAAACACACTCTGCTTTTGAGAAAAGAGCAATCTTCTACTCTACTGTGTTTCCTATGGGGTCCAAACAGTGAGCTTGCTCAGAACAAAAAAACTGTGCTTCCTACACACACGGCCATATCTAGTTCAAGTCTGCTTAGGAACCTGACAAGAACTGTAGATCCACCTCAGTCCAATACACTGTACTTGCTGGGAACAGATGCCAGTGCTATTTGTCCTGTGTATGGCAATGGCAGAGCAATAGTTACTCTTCTTACCAGAAAACAACTCTTGTTAATAGGACCAGAAACTGCATGGGATTCAACTCCATTTAGGACTGGGAAACAAACGCTAGCTAGCCATATGAGACACACACTCTGCTTTTGAAAAAACAGCAATCTTCTCCTCTACTGTGTTTCCTATGGGGTCCAAACAGTGAGCTTGCTCAGAACAAAAGAACTGTGCTTTCTAAACACACGGACCATATCTAGTTCAACTCTCCTTAGGAAACTGACAAGAACAGTAGCTCCTTTTCAGTCCAATACACTGTACTAGCTGGGAACAGACACGAGTGCTATTTGCACTGTGTATGGCAATGGGAGTGCAATAGAGACTTTCCTTACCAGAAAACAACTCTTGCTCATAGGACCAGAAACGGCATGTGATTCTACTCCATTTAGGACTGGGAAACAAACGCTAGCTCGTCTTACAAGAAACACAATCTGCTTTTGAGAAAAGAGCACTCTTCTACTCCACTGTGTTTCCTATGGTGTCCGAACAGTGAGCTTGCTCAGAACAAAAGAACTGTGCTTCCTACACACACGGACCATATCTATTTCAATTCTGCTTAGGAACATGACAAGAACAGTAGATACTCTTCAGTCCAATACACTGTACATGCTGGGAACAGACGCCAGTGCTATTTGCCCTGTGTATGACAATGGGAGCACAATAGTGACTCTTCTTACCAGAAAACAACTCTTACTCGTAGGACCAAAAACTGCATGTGACTCAACTCCATTTAGGACGGGGAAACAAACGCGAGCTCACCTTAGAAGAAAAACACTCTGCTTTAGAGATAAGAGCACTCATCTACTCTACTGTGTTTCCTATAGGGCCAGAACAGTGAGCTTGCTCAGAACATAATAACTGTGCTTCCTACACACACGGGCCATATCTAGTTCAACTCTGCTTAGGAAACTGACAAGAACAATAGCTCCTATTCAGTCCGATACACTGTACTTGTTGGGAACAGACGATAGTGCTATTTGCACTGTGTATGGCAATGGGAGCACAATAGTGACTTTCCTTACCAGAAAACAACTCTTGCTCATAGGACCAGAAACTGCATGTGATTCAACTCCATTTAGGACTGGGAAACAAACGCTAGCTCGCCTTACAATAAACACACTCTTTTTTTGAGAAAAAAGAACTCTCGTACTCTACTGTGTTTCCTATAGGAAAGAACAGTGAGCTTGCTCAGAACAAAGAACTGTGCTTCCTACACACATGGCCATATCTAGTTCAATTCTGCTTAGGAACCTGACAAGAACAGTAGCTCCTCTTCAGTCCAATACACTGTACATGCTGGGAACAGACACCAGTGCTATTTGCCCTGTGTAAAACAATGGGAGCACAATAGTGACTCTTCTTACCAGAAAACATCTCTTGCTCGTAGGAACAGAAACTGCATGTGACGCAACTCCATTTAGGAATTGGAAACAAACGCAAGCTCGCCTTACAAGGAAAACACTCTGCTTTAGAGAAAAGAGCACCCTTCTACTCTGCTGTGTTTCCTATAGGGCCAGAACAGTGAGCTTGCTCAGAACAAAAGAACTGTGCTTCCTGCACACACGGGCCATATCTAGTTCAACTCTGCTTAAGAAACTGAGAACTGTCGCTCCTCTTCAGTCCAATACACTGTACTTGCTGGTAACAGACTGGAGTGCTATTTGCACTGTGTATGGCAATGGGAGCACAATAGTGACTTTTCTTACCAGAAAACAACTCTTGCTCGTAGGACCAGAAACTGCATGTGATTCAGCTCCATTTAGGACTGGGAAACAAATGCTAGCTCACCTTACAAGAAACATACTCTGCTTTTGAGAAAAGAGCCCTCTTCTACTCTACTGTGTTTCCTATGGTGTCCGAACTGTGAGCTTGCTCAGAACAAAAAAAACTGTGCTTCTTACACACACGACCATATCTAGTTCAAGTCTGCTTAGGAACCTGACAAGAACAGTAGATCCTCTTCAGTCCAATACACTGTACTTGCTGGGAACAGACGCCAGTGCTATTTGTCCTGTGTATTGCAATGGCAGAGCAATAGTTACTCTTCTTACCAGAAAACAACTCTTGCTTGTAGGACCAGAAACTGCATGGGATTCAACTCCATTTAGGACTGGGAAACAAACGCTAGCTAGCCATATGAGAAACACACTCTGCTTTTGAGAAAATACTCTTCTACTCTACTGTGTTTCCTATGGGGTCCAAACAGTGAACTTGCTCAGAACAAAAGAACTGTGCTTCCTACACACACGGACCATATCTAGTTCAACTCTGCTTAGGAAACTGACAAGAACAGTAGCTCCTATTCAGTCCAATACACTGTACTAGCTGGGAACAGACACGAGTGCTATTTGCAGTGTGTATGGCAATGGGAGTGCAATAGTGACTTTCCTTACCAGAAAACAATTCTTGCTCGTAGGACCAGAAACTGCATGTGATTCAACTCCATTTAGGACTGGGAAACAAACGCTAGCTCGTCTTACAAGAAACACACTCTGCTTTTGAGAAAAGAGCACTCTTCTACTCTACTGTGTTTCCTATGGGGTCCGAACAGTGAGCTTGCTCAGAACAAAAGAACTGAGCTTCCTACACACACGGACCATATCTATTTCAATTCTGCTTAGGAACCTGACAAGAACAGTAGATCCTCTTCAGTCCAATACACTGTACATGCTGGGAATAGACGCCAGTGCTATTTGTCCTGTGTATTGCAATGGCAGAGCAATAGTTACTCTTCTTACCAGAAAACAACTCTTGCTCGTAGGACCAGAAACTGCACGGGATTCAACTCCATTTAGGACTGGGAAAAGAACGCGAGCTCGCCTTACAAGAAACACACTCTGCTTTTGAGAAAAGAGCACTCTTCTACTCTGCTGTGTTTCCTATAGGGCCAGAACAGTGAGCTTGCTCAGAACAAAAGAACTGTGCTTCCTACACACACGGGCCATATCTAGTTCAACTCTGCTTAAGAAACTGAGAAGAACAGTAGCTCCTCTTCAGTCCGATACACTGTACTTGCTGGGAACAGACGGGAGTGCTATTTGCACTGTGTATGGCAATGGGAGCGCAATAGTGACTTTCCTTATCAGAAAACAACTCTTGCTCGTAGGAACAGAAACTGCATGTGATTCAGCTCCATTTAGGACTGGGAAACAAACGCTAGCTCGTCTTACAAGAAACACACTCTGCTGTAGAGAAAAGAGCACTCTTCTACTCTACTGTGTTTCCTAAAGGGTTCCGAACAGTGAGCTTTCTCAGAACAAAAGAACTGTGCTTCCTACACACACGGACCATATCTATTTCAATTCTGATTAGGAACCTGACAAGAACAGTAGATCCTCTTCAGTCCAATACACTGTACATGCTGGGAACAGACGCCAGTGCTATTTGCACTGTGTATGGCAATGGGAGCACAATAGTGACTTTCCTTACCAGAAAACAACTCTTGCTCATAGGACCAGAAACTGCATGTGATTCAACTCCATTTAGGACTGGGATACAAACGCTAGCTGGCCTTACAAGAAACACACTCTGCTTTTGAGAAAAAAGAACTCTCCTACTCTACTGTGTTTCCTATAGGGAAAGAACAGTGAGCTTGCTCAGAACAAAGAACTGTGCTTCCTACACACATGGCCATATCTAGTTCAACTCTGCTTAGGAAACTGACAAGAACAGTAGCTCCTATTCAGTCCAATACACTGTACATGCTGGGAACAGAGGTCAATGCTATTTGCACTGTGTATGGCAATTGGAGCGCAATAGTGACTCCTCTTTCCAGAAAACAACTCTTGCTCGTAGGACCAAAAACTGCATGTGACTCAATTCCATTTAGGACTGCGAAACAAACGCAAGCTCGCCTTACTAGAAACACACTCTGCTTTAGAGAAAAGAGCACTCTTCTACTCGACTGTGTTTCCTATAGGGCCAGAACAGTGAGCTTGCTCAGAACATAAGAACTGTGCTTCCTACACACACGGCCATATCTAGTTCAACTCTGCTTGGGAAACTGACAAGAACAGTAGCTCCTATTCAGTCCAATACACTGTACTTGCTGGGAACAGACGCGAGTGCTATTTGCACTGTGTATTGCAATTGGAGCACAATAGTGACTCTTCTTACCAGAAAACAATTCTTGCTCGTAGAACGAAAAAACTTTATGTGACTCAACTCCACTTAGGACTGGGAAAAAAACGCGAGCTCGCCTTACAAGAAACACACTCTGCTTTTGAGAAAAGAGCACTCTTCTACTCTACTCTTTTTCCTATAGGGCCAGAACAGTGAGCTTGCTCAGAACATAAGAACTGTGCTTCCTACACACACGGGCCATATCTAGTTCAACTCTGCTTAAGAACCTGACAAGAACAGTAGTTCCTCTTCAGACCAATACACTGTACTTGCTGGGAACAGACAGGAGTGCTATTTGCACTGTGTATGGCAATGGGAGCACAATAGTGACTTTCCTTACCAGAAAACAACTCTTGCTCATAGGACCAGAAACTGCATGTGATTGAACTCCATTTAGGACTGGGAAACAAACGCTAGCTCGTCTTACAAGAAAAACACTCTGCTTTTGAGAAAAGAGCACTCTTCTTCACTACTGTGTTTCCTATAGGGCCAGAACAGTGAGCTTGCTCAGAATAAAAGAAATGTGCTTCCTCCACACACGGGCCATATCTAGTTCAACTCTGCTTAGGAAACTGACAAGAACAGTAGCTCCTATTCAGTACAATACACTGTACTTGCTGGGAACAGACGCCTATGCTATTTGCACTGTGTATGGCAATGGGAGCACAATAGTGACTTTCCTTAACAGAAAACAACTCTTGCTCATAGGACCAGAAACTGCATGTGATTCAACTCCATTTAGGACTAGGAAACAAACGCTAGCTCGCCTTACAAGAAACACACTCTGCTTTGGAGAAAAGAGCACTCTTCTACTCTACGGTGTTTCCTATGGTGTCCAAACAGTGAGCTTTCTCAGAACAGAAGAACTGTGCTTCCTACACACACGGGCCATATCTCGTTCAACTCTGCTTAAGAAACTGACAAGAACAGTAGCTCCTCTTCAGTCCGATACACTGTACTTGCTGGGAACAGACGCGAGTGCTATTTGCACTGTGTATGGCAATGGGAGCGCAATAGTGACTTTCCTTACCAGAAAACAACTCTTGCTCATAGGACCAGAAACTGCATGTTATTCAACTCCATTTAGGACTGGGAAATAAACGATAGCTCGCCTTACAAGAAACACACTCTGCTTTTGAGAAAAGAGAACTCTTCTACTCTACTGTGTTTCCTATACGGAAAGAACAGTGAGCTTGCTCAGAACAAAGAACTGTGCTTCCTACACACATGGCCATATCTATTTCAATTCTGCTTAGGAACCTGACAAGAACAGTAGCTCCTCTTCAGTCCAATACACTGTACATTCAGGGAACAGACGCCAGTGCTATTTGCCCTGTGTAAAATAATGGGAGCACAATAGTTACTCTTCTTACCAGAAAACAACTCTTGCTCATAGGAACAGAAACTGCATGTGACTCAACTCCATTTAGGACTGCGAAACAAACGCGAGCTAGCCTTACAAGAAACACACTCTGCTTTTGAGAAAAGACCACTCTTCTACTCTGCTGTGTTTCCTATGGGGCCAGAACAGTGAGCTTGCTCAGAACAAAAGAACTGTGCTTCCTACACACACGGGCCATATCTCGTTCAACTCTCCTTAGCAAACTGACAAGAACAGTAGCTCCTATTCAGTCCAATACACTGTACATGCTGGGAACAGACGCAAATGCTATTTGCACTGTGTATGGCAATTGGAGCGCAATAGTGACTCTTCTTTCTAGAAAACAACTCTTGCTCGTAGGACCAAAAACTTTATGTGACTCAACTCCATTTAGGACTGGGAAACAAACGCGAGCTCGCCTTACAAGAAACACACTCTGCTTTAGAGAAAAGAGCACTCTTCTACTCTACTGTGTTTCATATAGGGCCAGAACAGTGAGCTTGCTCAGAACATAAGAAATGTGCTTCCTACACACACGAGCCATACCTAGTTCAACTCTGCTTGGTAAACTGACAAGAACAGTAGCTCCTATTCAGTCCAATACACTGTACTTGCTGGGAACAGACGCGAGTGCTATTTGCACTGTGTATTGCAATTGGAGCACAATAGTGACTCTTCTTACCAGAAAACAACTCTTGCTCGTAGAACGAAAAACTTTATGTGACTCAACTCCATTTAGGACTGGGAAACAAACACGAGCTCACCATACAAGAAACACACTCTGCTTTTGAGAAAAGAGCACTCTTCTACTCTACTGTGTTTCCTATAGGGCCAGAACAGTGAGCATGCTCAGAACATAAGAACTGTGCATCCTACACACACGGGCCATATCTAGTTCAACTCTGCTTAGGAAACTGACAAGAACAGTAGCTCCTCTTCAGTCCGATACACTGTACTAGCTGGGAACAGAGAGGAGTGCTATTTGCCCTGTGTATGGCAATGGGAGCGCAATAGTGACTTTCCTTACCAGAAAACAACTCTTGCTCATAGGACCAGAAACTGCATGTGATTCAACTCCATTTAGGACTGGGAAACAAACGCTAGCTCGTCTTACAAGAAAAACACTCTGCTTTTGAGAAAAGAGCACTCTTCTACTCTACTGTGATTCCTATGGGGTCCGAACAGTGAGCTTGCTCAGAACAAAAGAACTATGCATCCTACACACACGGACCATATCTAGTTCAATTCTGCTTAGGAACCTGACAAGAACAGTAGATCCTCTTCAGTCTAATACACTATACATGCTGGGAACAGACGCTAGTGCTATTTGCCCTGTGTATGACAATGGGAGCACATTAGTGACTCTTCTTACCAGAAAACAACTCTTGCTCGTAGGACCAGAAACTGCATGTGATTCAATTCCATTTAGGACTGGGAAACAAACGCTAGCTCGCCTTACAAGAAACACACTCTGCTTTTGAGAAAAGAGCACTCTTCTACACTACTGTGTTTCCTACAGGGCCAGAACAGTGAGCTTGCTCAGAATAAAAGAAATGTGCTTCCTCCACACACGGGCCATATCTAGTTCAACTCTGCTTAGGTAACTGACAAGAACAGTAGCTCCTACTCAGTACAATACACTGTACTTGCTAGGAACAGACGCCAGTGCTATTTGCACTGTGTATGGCAATGGGAGTACAATAGTGACTTTCCTTAACAGAAAACAACTCTTGCTCGTAGGACCAGAAACTGCATGTGATTCAACTCCATTTAGGACTAGGAAACAAACGCTAGCTCGCCTTACAAGAAACACACTATGCTTTTGAGAAAAGAGCACTCTTCTACTCTACTGTGTTTCCTATGGGGTCAAAACAGTGAGCTTGCTCAGAACAAAAGAACTGTGCTTCCTACACACACGGGCCATATCTCGTTCAGCTCTGCTTAGGAAACTGACAAGAACAGTACCTCCTCTTCAGTCCGATACACTGTAGTTTCTGGGAACAGACGCGAGTGCTATTTGCACTGTGTATGGCAATGGGAGCGCAATAGTGACTTTCCTTACCAGAAAACAACTCTTGCTCATAGGACCAGAAACTGCATGTGATTCAACTACATTTAGGACTGAAAAACAAACGCTAGCTCGCCTTACAAGAAACACACTCTGCTTTTGAGAAAAGAGAACTCATCTACTCTACTGTGTTTCCGATAGGGAAAGAACAGTGAGCTTGCTCAGAACAAAGAACTGTGCTTCCTACACACATGGCCATATCTAGTTCAATTCTGCTTAGGAACCTGACAAGAACAGTAGCTCCTCTTCAGTCCAATACACTGTATATGCTGGGAACAGACGCCAGTGCTATTTGCCCTGTGTAAAACAATGGGAGCACAATAGTGACTCTTCTTACCAGAAAACAACTCTTGCTCGTAGGAACAGAAACTGCATGTGACTCAACTCCATTTAGGACTGCGAAACAAACGCGAGCTCGCCTTACAAGAAACACACTCTGCTTTTGAGAAAAGAGCACTCTTCTACTTTGCTGTGTTTCCTATAGGGCCAGAACAGTGAGCTTGCTCAGAACAAAAGAACTGTGCTTCCTACACACACGGGCCATATCTAGTTCAACTCTGCTTAAGAAACTGAGAAGAACAGTAGCTCCTCTTCAGTCCAATACACTGTACTTGCTGGGAACAGACGGGAGTGCTATTTGCACTGTGTATGGCAATGGGAGCGCAATAGTGACTTTCCTTACCAGGAAACTATCTTCTACTCTACTGTGTTTCCTATGGGGTCCAAACAGTGAGCTTGCTCAGAACAAAAGAACTGTGCTTCCTAAACACACAGACCATATCTAGTTCAACTCTGCTTACGAAACTGACAAGAACAGTAGCTCCTATTCAGTCCAATACACTGTACTAGCTGGGAACAGACACGAGTGCTATTTGCACTGTGTATGGCAATGGGAGTGCAATAGTGACTTTCCTTACCAGAAAACAACTCTTGCTCATAGGACCAGAAACTGCATGTGATTCAACTCCATTTAGGACTGGGAAACAAACGCTAGCTCGTCTTACAAGAAACACACTCTGCTTTTGAGAAAAGAGCACTCTTCTCCTCTACTGTGTTTCCTATGGGGTTTGAACAGTGAGCTTGCTCAGAACAAAAGAACTGTGCTTCCTACACACACGGACCATATCTATTTCAATTCTGCTTAGGAACCTGACAAGAACAGTAGATCCTCTTCAGTCCAATACACTGTACATGCTGGGAACAGACGCCAGTGCTATTTGCCCTGTGTATGACAATGGGAGCACAATAGTGACTCTTCTTACCAGAAAACAACTCTTACTCGTAGGACCAAAAACTGCATGTGACTCAACTCCATTTAGGACTGGGGAACAAATGCGAGCTCACCTTACAAGAAAAACACTCTGCTTTAGAGATAAGAGCACACATCTACTCTACTGTGTTTCCTATAGGGCCAGAACAGTGAGCTTGCTCAGAACATAATAACTGTGCTTCCTACACACACGGGCCATATCTAGTTCAACTCTGCTTAGGAAACTGACAAGAACAATAGCTCCTATTCATTCCGATACACTGTACTTGCTGGGAACAGACGCCAGTGCTATTTGCACTGTGTATGGCAATGGGAGTACAATAGTGACTTTTCTTACCACAAAACGACTCTTGCTCATAGGACCAGAAACTGCATGTGATTCAACTACATTTAGGACTGAAAAACAAACGCTAGCTCGCCTTACAAGAAACACACTCTTTTTTTTGAGAAAAAAGAACTCTCGTACTCTACTGTGTTTCCTATAGGGAAAGAACAGTGAGCTTGCTCAGAACAAAGAACTGTGCTTCCTACAAACATGGCCATATCAAGTTCAATTCTGCTTAGGAACCTGACAAGAACAGTAGCTCCTCTTCAGTCCAATACACTGTATATGCTGGGAACAGACGCCAGTGCTATTTGCCCTGTGTAAAACAATGGGAGCACAATAGTCACTCTTCTTACCAGAAAACAACTCTTGCTCGTAGGAAAAGAAACTGCATGTGATTCAACTCCATTTAGGACTAGGAAACAAACGCTAGCTCGCCTTATAAGAAACACACTCTGCTTTTGAGAAAAGAGCACTCTTCTACTCTACTGTGTTTCCTATAGGGCCACAACAGTGAGCTTGCTCAGAACAAAAGAAATGTGCTTCCTCCACACACGGGCCATATCTAGTTCAACTCTGCTTAGGAAACTGACAACAACAGTAGCTCTTATTCAGTCCAATACACTGTACATGCTGGGAACAGACGCGAATGCTATTTGCACTGTGTATGGCAATTGGAGCGCAATAGTGACTCTTCTTTCCAGAAAACAACTCTTGCTCATAGGACCAAAAACTTTATGTGACTCAACTCCATTTAGGCCTGCGAAACAAACGCGAGCTAGCCTTACAAGAAACACACTCTGCTTTAGAGAAAAGAGCACTCTTCTACTCTACTGTGTTTCCTATAGGGCCAGAACAGTGAGCTTGCTCAAAACATAAGAACTGTGCTTCCTACACACACGGGCCATATCTAGTTCAACTCTGCTTGGGAAACTGACAAGAACAGTAGCTCCTATTCAGGCAATACACTGTACTTGCTGGGAACAGACGCGAGTGCTATTTGCACTGTGTATTGCAATTGGAGCACAATAGTGACTCTTCTTACCAAAAAACAACTCTTGCTCGTAGAACGAAAAACTTTATGTGACTCAACTCCATTTAGGACTGGGAAACAAACGCGAGCTCGCCTTACCAGAAACACACTCTGCTTTTGAGAAAAGAGCACTCTTCTACTCTACTCTGTTTCCTATAGGGCCAGAACAGTGAGCTTGCTCAGAACAAAAGAAATGTGCTTCCTCCACACACGGGCCATATCTAGTTCAACTCTGCTTAGGAAACTGACAAGAACAGTAGCTCCTCTTCCGTCTGATACACTGTACTAGCTGGGAACAGACAGGAGTGCTATTTGCACTGTGTATGGCAATGAGAGCACAATAGTGACTTTCCTTACCAGAAAACAATTCTTGCTTGTAGGACCAGAAACTGCATGTGATTCAACTCCATTTAGGACTGGGAAACAAACGCTAGCTCGTCTTACAAGAAAAACACTCTGCTTTTGAGAAAAGAGCACTAATCTACTCTACTGTGATTCCTATGGGGTCCGAACAGTGAGCTTGCTCAGAACAAAAGAACTGTGCTTCCTATACACACAGACCATATGTAGTTCAATTCTGCTTAGGAACCTGACAAGGATAGTAGATCCTCTTCAGTCCAATACACTATACATGCTGGGAACAGACGCCAGTGCTATTTGCCCTGTGTATGATAATGGGAGCACAATAGTGACTCTTCTTACCAGAAAACAACTCTTACTCATAGGACCAAAAACTGCATGTGACTCAACTCCATTTAGGACTGGGAAACAAACGCGAGCTCACCTTACAAGAAAAACACTCTGCTTTAGAGATAAGAGCACTCATCTACTCTACTGTGCTTCCTATAGGGCAAGAACAGTGAGCTTGCTCAGAACATAATAACTGTGCTTCCTACACACACGGGCCATATCTAGTTCAACTCTGCTTAGGAAACTGACAAGAACAATAGCTCCTATTCAGTCCGATACACTGTACTTGCTGGGAACAGACGCCAGTGCTATTTGCATTGTGTATGGCAATGGGAGCACAATAGTGACTTTTCTTACCAGAAAACGACTCTTGCTCATAGGACCAGAAACTGCATGTGATTCAACTACATTTAGGACTGAAAAACAAACGCTAGCTCGCCTTACAAGAAACACACTCTTTTTTTGAGAAAAAAGAACTCTCGTACTCTACTGTGTTTCCAATAGGGAAAGAACAGTGAGCTTGCTCAGAACAAAGAACTGTGCTTCCTACACACATGGCCATATCTAGTTCAATTCTGCTTAAGAACCTGACAAGAACAGTAGCTCCTCTTCAGTCCAATACACTGTACATGCTGGGAACAGACGCCAGTGCTATTTGCCCTGTGTAAAACAATGGGAGCACAATAGTGACTCTTCTTACCAGAAAACAACTCTTGCTCGTAGGAACAGAAACTGCATGTGACTCAACTCCATTTAGGACTGCGAAACAAACGCGAGCTCGCCTTACAAGAAACACACTCTGCTTTTGAGAAAAGAGCACTCTTCTACTCTGCTGTGTTTCCTATAGGGCCAGAACAGTGAGCTTGCTCAGAACACAAGAACTGTGCTTCCTACACACACGGGCCATATCTAGTTCAACTCTGCTTAAGAAACTGAGAAGAACAGTAGCTCCTCTTCAGTCCAATACACTGTACTTGCTGGGAACAGACGGAAGTGCTATTTGCACTGTGTATGGCAATGGGAGCCAATAGTGACTTTCCTTACCAGGAAACAATCTTCTACTCTACTGTGTTTCCTATGGGTTACGAACAGTGAGCTTGCTCAGAACAAAAAACTGTGCTTCCTACACACACGGGCCATATCTAGTTCAACTCTGCTTAGGAACCTGACAAGAACAGTAGATCCTCTTCAGTCCAATACACTGTACATGCTGGGAACAGACGCCAGGGCTATTTGTCCTGTGTATGGCAATGGCAGAGCAAAAGTTACTCTTCTTACCAGAAAACAACTCTTGCTCGTAGGACCAGAAACTGCATGGGATTCAACTCCATTTAGGACTGGGAAACAAACGCTAGCTAGCCATATGAGAAACACACTCTGCTTTTGAGAAAAGAGCAATCTTCTACTCTACTGTGTTTCCTATGGGGTCCGAACAGTGAGCTTGCTCAGAACAAAAGAACTGTGCTTCCTACACACACGGACCACATCTAGTTCAATTCTGCTTAGGAACCTGACAAGAACAGGAGATCCTCTTCAGTCCAATACACTATACATGCTGGGAACAGACGCTAGTGTTATTTGCCCTGTGTATGACAATGGGAGCACAATAGTGACTCTTCTTACCAGAAAACAACTCTTGCTCGTAGGACCAGAAACTGGATGTGAATCAACTCCATTTAGGTCTGGGAAACAAACGCTAGCTTGCCTTACAAAAAACACACTCTGCTTTTGAGAAAAGAGCACTCTTCTACACTACTGTGTTTCCTATAGGGCCAGAACAGTGAGCTTGCTCAGAATAAAAGAAATGTGCTTCCTCCACACACGGGGCATATCTAGTTCAACTCTGCTTAGGAAACTGACAAGAACAGTAGCTCCTATTCAGTACAATACACTGTACTTGCTGTGAACAGACGCCAATGCTATTTGCACTGTGTGTGGCAATTGGAGCACAATAGTGACTTTCCTTAACAGAAAACAACTCTTGCTCGTAGGACCAGAAACTGCATGTGATTCAACTCCATTTAGGACTAGGAAACAAACGCTAGCTCGCCTTACAAGAAACACACTCTGCTTTGGAGAAAAGAGCACTCTTCTACTCTACTGTGTTTCCTATGGGGTCCAAAGAGTGATCTTGCTCAGAACAAAAGAACTGTGCTTCCTACACACATGGCCATATCTAGTTCAATTCTGCTTAAGAACCTGACAAGAACAGTAGCTCCTCTTCAGTCCAATACACTGTACATGCTGGGAACAGACGCCAGTGCTATTTGCCCTGTGTAAAACAATGGGAGCACAATAGTTACTCTTCTTACCAGAAAACAACTCTTGCTCGTAGGAACAGAAACTGCATGTGACTCAACTCCATTTAGGACTGCGAAACAAACACGAGCTCACCTTACAAGAAACACACTCTGCTTTTGAGAAAAGAGCACTCTTCTACTCTGCTGTGTTTCCTATAGGGCCAGAACAGTGAGCTTGCTCAGAACACAAGAACTGTGCTTCCTACACACACGGGCCATATCTAGTTCAACTCTGCTTAAGAAACTGAGAAGAACAGTAGCTCCTCTTCAGTCCAATACACTGTACTTGCTGGGAACAGACGGAAGTGCTATTTGCACTGTGTATGGCAATGGGAGCCAATAGTGACTTTCCTTACCAGGAAACAATCTTCTACTCTACTGTGTTTCCTATGGGTTACGAACAGTGAGCTTGCTCAGAACAAAAAACTGTGCTTCCTACACACACGGGCCATATCTAGTTCAACTCTGCTTAGGAACCTGACAAGAACAGTAGATCCTCTTCAGTCCAATACACTGTACATGCTGGGAACAGACGCCAGTGCTATTTGTCCTGTGTATGGCAATGGCAGAGCAAAAGTTACTCTTCTTACCAGAAAACAACTCTTGCTCGTAGGACCAGAAACTGCATGGGATTCAACTCCATTTAGGACTGGGAAACAAACGCTAGCTAGCCATATGAGAAACACACTCTGCTTTTGAGAAAAGAGCAATCTTCTACTCTACTGTGTTTCCTATGGGGTCCGAACAGTGAGCTTGCTCAGAACAAAAGAACTGTGCTTCCTACACACACGGACCACATCTAGTTCAATTCTGCTTAGGAACCTGACAAGAACAGGAGATCCTCTTCAGTCCAATACACTATACATGCTGGGAACAGACGCTAGTGTTATTTGCCCTGTGTATGACAATGGGAGCACAATAGTGACTCTTCTTACCAGAAAACAACTCTTGCTCGTAGGACCAGAAACTGGATGTGAATCAACTCCATTTAGGTCTGGGAAACAAACGCTAGCTTGCCTTACAAGAAACACACTCTGCTTTTGAGAAAAGAGCACTCTTCTACACTACTGTGTTTCCTATAGGGCCAGAACAGTGAGCTTGCTCAGAACACAAGAACTGTGCTTCCTACACACACGGGCCATATCTAGTTCAACTCTGCTTAAGAAACTGAGAAGAACAGTAGCTCCTCTTCAGTCCAATACACTGTACTTGCTGGGAACAGACGGAAGTGCTATTTGCACTGTGTATGGCAATGGGAGCCAATAGTGACTTTCCTTACCAGGAAACAATCTTCTACTCTACTGTGTTTCCTATGGGTTACGAACAGTGAGCTTGCTCAGAACAAAAAACTGTGCTTCCTACACACACGGGCCATATCTAGTTCAACTCTGATTAGGAACCTGACAAGAACAGTAGATCCTCTTCAGTCCAATACACTGTACATGCTGGGAACAGACGCCAGTGCTATTTGTCCTGTGTATGGCAATGGCAGAGCAAAAGTTACTCTTCTTACCAGAAAACAACTCTTGCTCGTAGGACCAGAAACTGCATGGGATTCAACTCCATTTAGGACTGGGAAACAAACGCTAGCTAGCCATATGAGAAACACACTCTGCTTTTGAGAAAAGAGCAATCTTCTACTCTACTGTGTTTCCTATGGGGTCCGAACAGTGAGCTTGCTCAGAACAAAAGAACTGTGCTTCCTACACACACGGACCACATCTAGTTCAATTCTGCTTAGGAACCTGACAAGAACAGGAGATCCTCTTCAGTCCAATACACTATACATGCTGGGAACAGACGCTAGTGTTATTTGCCCTGTGTATGACAATGGGAGCACAATAGTGACTCTTCTTACCAGAAAACAACTCTTGCTCGTAGGACCAGAAACTGGATGTGAATCAACTCCATTTAGGTCTGGGAAACAAACGCTAGCTTGCCTTACAAGAAACACACTCTGCTTTTGAGAAAAGAGCACTCTTCTACACTACTGTGTTTCCTATAGGGCCAGAACAGTGAGCTTGCTCAGAACACAAGAACTGTGCTTCCTACACACACGGTCCATATCTAGTTCAACTCTGCTTAAGAAACTGCGAAGAAGAGTAGCTCCTCTTCAGTCCAATACACTGTACTTGCTGGGAACAGACAGGAGTGCTATTTGCACTGTGTATGGCAATGGGAGCCAATAGTGACTTTCCTTACCAGGAAACAATCTTCTACTCTACTGTGTTTCCTTTGGGTTCCGAACAGTGAGCTTGCTCAGAACAAAAAAACTGTGCTTCCTACACACACGGCCATATCTAGTTCAAGTCTGCTTAGGAACCTGACAAGAACATGAGATCCTCTTAAGTCCAATACACTGTACTTGCTGGGAACAGACGCCAGTGCTATTTGTCCTGTGTATGGCAATGGCAAAGCAATAGTTACTCTTCTTACCAGAAAACAACTCTTGCTCATAGGACCAGAAACTGCATGGGATTCAACTCCATTTGGGACTGGGAAACAAACACTAGCGAGCCTTACAAGAAACACACTCTGCTTTTGAGAAAAGAGCACTCTTCTACTCTACTGTGTTTCCTATGGGGTCCGAACAGTGAGCTTGCTCAGAACAAAAGAACTGTGCTTTCTACACACACGGGCCATATCTAGTTCAATTCTGCTTATGAACCTGACAAGAACAGGAGATCCTCTTCAGTCCAATATACTATACATGCTGGGAACAGACGCTAGTGCTATTTGCCCTGTGTATGACAATGGGAGCACAATAGTGACTCTTCTTACCAGAAAAAAACTCTTGCTCGTAGGACCAGAAACTGCATGTGATTCAACTCCATTTAGGACTGGGAAACAAACGCTAGCTCTCCTTACAAGAAACACACTCTGCTTTTGAGAAAAGAGCACTCTTCTACACTACTGTGTTTCCTATAGGGCCAGAACAGTGAGCTTGCTCAGAATAAAAGAAATGTGCTTCCTCCACACACGGGCCATATCTAGTTCAACTCTGCTTAGGAAACTGACAAGAACAGTAGCTCCTATTCAGTACAATACACTGTACTTGCTGGGAACAGACGCCAGTGCTATTTGCACTGTGTATGGCAATGGGAGCACAAAAGTGACTTTCCTTAACAGAAAACAACTCTTGCTCGTAGGACCAGAAACTGCATGTGATTCAACTCCATTTAGGACTAGGAAAGAAATGATAGCTCGCCTTACAAGAAACACACTCTGCTTTTGAGAAAAGAGCACTCTTCTCCTCTACTGTGTTTCCTATGGGGTCCAAACAGTGAGCTTGCTCAGAACAAAAGAACTGTGCTTCCTACACACATGGACCATATCTATTTCAATTCTGCTTAGGAACCTGACAAGAACAGTAGATCCTCTTCAGTCCGATACACTGTACATGCTGGGAACAGACGCCAGTGCTATTTGTCCTGTGTATGGCAATGGCAGAGCAATAGTTACTCTTCTTACCAGAAAACAACTCTTGCTCGTAGGACCAGAAACTGCATGGGATTCAACTCCATTTAGGACTGGGAAACAAACGCTAGCTAGCTATATGAGAAACACACTCTGCTTTTGAGAAAAGAGCAATCTTCTACTCTACTGTGTTTCCTATGGGGTCCAAACAGTGAGCTTGCTCAGAACAAAAGAACTGTGCTTCCTACACACACGGACCATATCTTGTTCAAATCTGCTTAGGAAACTGACTAGAAGAGTAGCTCCTATTCAGTCCAATACACTGTACTAGCTGGGAACAGACGCCAGTGCTATTTGCACTGTGTATGGCAATGGGAGTGCAATAGTGACTTATCTTACCAGAAAACAACTCTTGCTCATAGGAACAGAAACTGCATGTGATTCAACTCCATTTAGGACTGCGAAACAAACGCGAGCTAACCTTACAAGAAACACACTCTGCTTTTGAGAAAAGAGCACTCTTCTCCTCTACTGTGTTTCCTATGGGGTTTGAACAGTGAGTTTGCTCAGAACAAAAGAACTGTGCTTCCTACACACACGGACCATATCTATTTCAATTCCGCTTAGGAGCCTGACAAGAACAGTATATCCTCTTCAGTCCAATACACTATACATGCTGGGAACAGACGCCAGTGCTATTTGCCCTGTGTATGACAAAGGGAGCACAATAGTGACTCTTCTTACCAGAAAACAACTCTTGCTCGTAGGACCAAAAACTGCATGTGACTCAACTCCATTTAGGACTGGGAAACAAACGCGAGCTCACTTTACAAGAAAAACACTCTGCTTTAGAGATAAGAGCACTCATCTACTCTACTGTGTTTCCTATAGGGCCAGAAGAGTGAGCTTGCTCAGAACATAATAACTGTGCTTCCTACACACACGGGCCATGTCTAGTTCAACTCTGCTTAGGAAACTGACAAGAACAATAGCTCCTATTCAGTCCGATACACTGTACTTGCTGGGAACAGACGCCAGTGCTATTTGCACTGTGTATGGCAATGGGTGCACAATAGTGACTTTCCTTACCAGAAAACAACTCTTGCTCATAGGACCAGAAACTGCATGTGATTCAACTCCATTTAGGACTGGGAAACAAACGCTAGCTCGCCTTACAAGAAACACACTCTTTTTTTGAGAAAAAAGAACTCTCGTACTCTACTGTATTTCCTATAGGGAAAGAACAGTGAGCTTGCTCAGAACAAAGAACTGTGCTTCCTACACACATGGCCATATCTAGTTCAATTCTGCTTAGGAACCTGACAAGAACAGTAGCTCCTCTTCAGTCCAATACACTGTACATGCTGGGAACAGATGCCAGTGCTATTTGCCCTGTGTAAAACAATGGGAGCACAATAGTGACTCTTCTTACCAGAAAACAACTCTTGCTCGTAGGAACAGAAACTGCATGTGACTCAACTCCATTTAGGACTGCGAAACAAACGCGAGCTCGCCTTACAAGAAGCACACTCTGCTTTTGATAAAAGAGCACTCTTCTACTCTGCTATGTTTCCTATAGGGCCAGAACAGTGAGCTTGCTCAGAACAAAAGAACTGTGCTTCCTACACACACGGTCCATATCTAGTTCAACTCTGCTTAAGAAACTGTGAAGAACAGTAGCTCCTCTTCAGTCCAATACACTGTACTTGCTGAGAACAGACGGGAGTGCTATTTGCACTGTGTATGGCAATGGGAGCGCAATAGTGACTTTCCTTAACAGAAAACAACTCTTGCTCGTAGGACCAGAAACTGCATGTGATTCAGCTCCATTTAGGACTGGAAAACAAATTTTAGCTTGCCTTAAAAGAAACACACTCTGCTTTTGAGAAAAGAGCAATCTTCCACCCTACTGTGTTTCCTATGGGGTCCGAACAGTAAGGTTGCTCAGAACAAAAAAACTGTGCTTCCTACACACATGGCCATATCTAGTTCAAGTCTGCTTAGGAACCTGACAAGAACAGTAGCTCCTTTTCAGTCCAATACACTGTACTTGCTGGGAACAGACGCCAGTGCTATTTGTCCTGTGTATGGCAATGGCAGAGCAATAGTGACTCTTCTTACCAGAAAACAACTCTTGCTCGTAGGACCAGAAACTGCATGTGATTCAACTCCATTTAGGACTGGGAAACAAACACTAGCTCGCCTTACAAGAAACACACTCTGCTTTTGAGAAAACAGCACTCTTCTACTCTACTGTGTTTCCTATGGGGTTTGAACAGTGAGCTTGCTCAGAACAAAAGAACTGTGCTTCCTACACACACGGACCATATCTATTTCAATTCTGCTTAGGAACCTGACAAGAACAGTAGATCCTCTTCAGTCCGATACACTGTACATGCTGGGAACAGACGCCAGTGCTATTGGCCCTGTGTATGACAATGGGAGCACAATAGTGACTCTTCTTACCAGAAAACAACTCTTACTCGTAGGACCAAAAACTGCATGTGACTCAACTCCATTTAGGACTGGGGAACAAATGCGAGCTCACCTTACAAGAAAAACACTCTGCTTTAGAGATAAGAGCACACATCTACTCTACTGTGTTTCCTATAGGGCCAGAACAGTGAGCTTGCTCAGAACATAATAACTGTGCTTCCTACACACACGGGCCATATCTAGTTCAACTCTGCTTAGGAAACTGACAAGAACAATAGCTCCTATTCATTCCGATACACTGTACTTGCTGGGAACAGACGCCAGTGCTATTTGCACTGTGTACGGCAATGGGAGTACAATAGTGACTTTTCTTACCAGAAAACGGCTCTTGCTCATAGGACCAGAAACTGCATGTGATTCAACTACATTTAGGACTGAAAAACAAACGCTAGCTCGCCTTACAAGAAACACACTCTTTTTTTTGAGAAAAAAGAACTCTCGTACTCTACTGTGTTTCCTATAGGGAAAGAACAGTGAGCTTGCTCAGAACAAAGAACTGTGCTTCCTACACACATGGCCATATCAAGTTCAATTCTGCTTAGGAACCTGACAAGAACAGTAGCTCCTCTTCAGTCCAATACACTGTACTTGCTGGGAACAGACGCCAGTGCTATTTGTCCTGTGTATGGCAATGGCAGAGCAATAGTTACTCTTCTTACCAGAAAACAACTCTTGCTCGTAGGACCAGAAACTGCATGGGATTCAACTCCATTTAGGACTGGGAAACAAACGCTAGCTAGCTATATGAGAAACACACTCTGCTTTTGAGAAAAGAGCAATCTTCTACTCTACTGTGTTTTCTATGGGGTCCAAACAGTGAGCTTGCTCAGAACAAAAGAACTGTGCTTCCTACACACACGGACCATATCTAGTTCAAATCTGCTTAGGAAACTGACTAGAAGAGTAGCTCCTATTCAGTCCAATACACTGTACTACTGGGAACAGACGCCAGTGCTATTTGCACTGTGTATGGCAATGGGAGTGCAATAGTGACTTATCTTACCAGAAAACAACTCTTGCTCATAGGAACAGAAACTGCATGTGATTCAACTCCATTTAGGACTGCGAAACAAACGCGAGCTAGCCTTACAAGAAACACACTCTGCTTTTGAGAAAAGAGCACTCTTCTCCTCTACTGTGTTTCCTATGGGGTTTGAACAGTGAGCTTGCTCAGAACAAAAGAACTGTGCTTCCTACACACACGGACCATATCTATTTCAATTCTGCTTAGGAGCCTGACAAGAACAGTATATCCTCTTCAGTCCAATACACTATACATGCTGGGAACAGACGCCAGTGCTATTTGCCCTGTGTATGACAAAGGGAGCACAATAGTGACTCTTCTTACCAGAAAACAACTCTTGCTCGTAGGACCAAAAACTGCATGTGACTCAACTCCATTTAGGACTGGGAAACAAACGCGAGCTCACTTTACAAGAAAAACACTCTGCTTTAGAGATAAGAGCACTCATCTACTCTACTGTGTTTCCTATAGGGCCAGAAGAGTGAGCTTGTTCAGAACATAATAACTGTGCTTCCTACACACACGGGCCATGTCTAGTTCAACTCTGCTTAGGAAACTGACAAGAACAATAGCTCCTATTCAGTCCGATACACTGTACTTGCTGGGAACAGACGCCAGTGCTATTTGCACTGTGTATGGCAATGGGTGCACAATAGTGACTTTCCTTACCAGAAAACAACTCTTGCTCATAGGACCAGAAACTGCATGTGATTCAACTCCATTTAGGACTGGGAAACAAACGCTAGCTCGCCTTACAAGAAACACACTCTTTTTTTGAGAAAAAAGAACTCTCGTACTCTACTGTATTTCCTATAGGGAAAGAACAGTGAGCTTGCTCAGAACAAAGAACTGTGCTTCCTACACACATGGCCATATCTAGTTCAATTCTGCTTAGGAACCTGACAAGAACAGTAGCTCCTCTTCAGTCCAATACACTGTACATGCTGGGAACAGATGCCAGTGCTATTTGCCCTGTGTAAAACAATGGGAGCACAATAGTGACTCTTCTTACCAGAAAACAACTCTTGCTCGTAGGAACAGAAACTGCATGTGACTCAACTCCATTTAGGACTGCGAAACAAACGCGAGCTCGCCTTACAAGAAGCACACTCTGCTTTTGATAAAAGAGCACTCTTCTACTCTGCTATGTTTCCTATAGGGCCAGAACAGTGAGCTTGCTCAGAACAAAAGAACTGTGCTTCCTACACACACGGTCCATATCTAGTTCAACTCTGCTTAAGAAACTGCGAAGAACAGTAGCTCCTCTTCAGTCCAATACACTGTACTTGCTGAGAACAGACGGGAGTGCTATTTGCACTGTGTATGGCAATGGGAGCGCAATAGTGACTTTCCT
Source organism: Peromyscus eremicus (assembly GCF_949786415.1). Classification (NCBI taxonomy): domain Eukaryota; kingdom Metazoa; phylum Chordata; class Mammalia; order Rodentia; family Cricetidae; genus Peromyscus; species Peromyscus eremicus. The sequence goes on along the minus strand of NW_026735588.1, from coordinate 70,324 downwards.
TAACAGAAAACAACTCTTGCTCGTAGGACCAGAAACTGCATGTGATTCAGCTCCATTTAGGACTGGAAAACAAATTCTAGCTTGCCTTAAAAGAAACACACTCTGCTTTTGAGAAAAGAGCAATCTTCCACCCTACTGTGTTTCCTATGGGGTCCGAACAGTGAGCTTGCTCAGAACAAAAAAACTGTGCTTCCTACACACATGGCCATATCTAGTTCAAGTCTGCTTAGGAACCTGACAAGAACAGTAGATCCTTTTCAGTCCAATACACTGTACTTGCTGGGAACAGAAGCCAGTGCTATTTGTCCTGTGTATGGCAATGGCAGAGCAATAGTGACTCTTCTTACCAGAAAACAACTCTTGCTCGTAGGAACAGAAACTGCATGTGATTCAACTCCATTTAGGTCTGGGAAACAAACGCTAGCTCGCCTTACAAGAAACACACTCTGCTTTTGAGAAAAGAGCACTCTTCTACACTACTGTGTTTCCTATAGGGCCAGAACAGTGAGCTTGCTCAGAAAAAAAGAAATGTGCTTCCTCCACACACGGGCCATATCTAGTTCAACTCTGCTTCGGAAACTGACAAGAACAGTAGCTCCTATTCAGTACAATACACTGTACTTGCTGGGAACAGACGCCAGTGCTATTTGCACTGTGTATGGCAATGGGAGCACAATAGTGACTTTCCTTAACAGAAAACAACTCTTGCTCGTAGGACCAGAAACTCCATGTGCTTCAACTCCATTTAGGACTAGGAAACAAACGCTAACTCGCCTTACAAGAAATACACTCTGATTTTGAGAAAAGAGCACTCTTCTACTCTGCTGTGTTTCCTATAGGGCCAGAACAGTGAGCTTGCTCAGAACAAAAGAACTGTGCTTCCTACACACACGGGCCATATCTAGTTCAACTCTGCTTAAGGAAATGAGAAGAACAGTAGCTCCTCTTCAGTCCAATACACTGTACTTGCTGGGAACAGACGCCAGTGCTATTTGCACTGTGTATGGCAATGGGAGCCAATAGTGACTTTCCTTACCAAGAAACAATCTTCTACTCTACTGTGTTTCCTATGGGTTCCGAACAGTGAGCTTGCTCAGAACAAAAAAACTGTGCTTCCTACACACACGGCCATATCTAGTTCAAGTCTGCTTAGGAACCTGACAAGAACAGTAGATCCTCTTCAGTCCAATACACTGTACTTGCTGGGAACAGACGCCAGTGCTATTTGTCCTGTGTATGGCAATGGCAGAGCAATAGTTACTCTTCTTACCAGAAAACAACTCTTGCTCGTAGGACCAGAAACTGCATGGGATTCAACTCCATTTAGGACTAGGAAAGAAATGATAGCTCGCATTACAAGAAACACACTCTGCTTTTGAGAAAAGAGCACTCTTCTACTCTACTGTGTTTCCTATGGGGTCCGAACAGTGAGCTTGCTCAGAACAAAAGAACTGTGCTTCCTACACACACGGACCATGTCTAGTTCAATTCTGCTTAGGAACCTAACAAGAACAGGAGATCCTCTTCAGTCCAATACACTATACATGCTGGGAACAGACGCCAGTGCTATTTGCCCTGTGTATGACAATGGGAGCACAATAGTGACTCTTCTTACCAGAAAACAACTCTTGCTCGTAGGACCAGAAACTGCATGTGATTCAACTCCATTTAGGACTGGGAAACAAACACTAGCTCGCCTTACAAGAAACACACTCTGCTTTTGAGAAAAGAGCACTCTTCTACTCTACTGTGTTTCCTATGGGGTTTGAACAGTGAGCTTGCTCAGAACAAAAGAACTGTGCTTCCTACACACACGGACCATATCTATTTCAATTCTGCTTAGGAACCTGACAAGAACAGTAGATCCTCTTCAGTCCGATACACTGTACATGCTGGGAACAGACGCCAGTGCTATTGGCCCTGTGTATGACAATGGGAGCACAATAGTGACTCTTCTTACCAGAAAACAACTCTTACTCGTAGGACCAAAAACTGCATGTGACTCAACTCCATTTAGGACTGGGGAACAAATGCGAGCTCACCTTACAAGAAAAACACTCTGCTTTAGAGATAAGAGCACACATCTACTCTACTGTGTTTCCTATAGGGCCAGAACAGTGAGCTTGCTCAGAACATAATAACTGTGCTTCCTACACACACGGGCCATATCTAGTTCAACTCTGCTTAGGAAACTGACAAGAACAATAGCTCCTATTCATTCCGATACACTGTACTTGCTGGGACCAGACACCAGTGCTATTTGCACTGTGTACGGCAATGGGAGTACAATAGTGACTTTTCTTACCAGAAAACGACTCTTGCTCATAGGACCAGAAACTGCATGTGATTCAACTACATTTAGGACTGAAAAACAAACGCTAGCTCGCCTTACAAGAAACACACTCTTTTTTTTGAGAAAAATTAACTCTCGTACTCTACTGTGTTTCCTATAGGGAAAGAACAGTGAGCTTGCTCAGAACAAAGAACTGTGCTTCCTACACACATGGCCATATCAAGTTCAATTCTGCTTAGGAACCTGACAAGAACAGTAGCTCCTCTTCAGTCCAATACACTGTACTTGCTGGGAACAGACGCCAGTGCTATTTGTCCTGTGTATGGCAATGGCAGAGCAATAGTTACTCTTCTTACCAGAAAACAACTCTTGCTCGTAGGACCAGAAACTGCATGGGATTCAACTCCATTTAGGACTGGGAAACAAACGCTAGCTAGCTATATGAGAAACACACTCTGCTTTTGAGAAAAGAGCAATCTTCTACTCTACTGTGTTTCCTATGGGGTCCAAACAGTGAGCTTGCTCAGAACAAAAGAACTGTGCTTCCTTCACACACGGACCATATCTAGTTCAAATCTGCTTAGGAAACTGACTAGAAGAGTAGCTCCTATTCAGTCCAATACACTGTACTAGCTGGGAACAGACGCCAGTGCTATTTGCACTGTGTATGGCAATGGGAGTGCAATAGTGACTTATCTTACCAGAAAACAACTCTTGCTCATAGGAACAGAAACTGCATGTGATTCAACTCCATTTAGGACTGCGAAACAAACGCGAGCTAGCCTTACAAGAAACACACTCTGCTTTTGAGAAAAGAGCACTCTTCTCCTCTACTGTGTTTCCTATGGGGTTTGAACAGTGAGCTTGCTCAGAACAAAAGAACTGTGCTTCCTACACACACGGACCATATCTATTTCAATTCTGCTTAGGAGCCTGACAAGAACAGTATATCCTCTTCAGTCCAATACACTATACATGCTGGGAACAGACGCCAGTGCTATTTGCCCTGTGTATGACAAAGGGAGCACAATAGTGACTCTTCTTACCAGAAAACAACTCTTGCTCGTAGGACCAAAAACTGCATTTGACTCAACTCCATTTAGGACTGGGGAACAAATGCGAGCTCACCTTACAAGAAAAACACTCTGCTTTAGAGATAAGAGCACTCATCTACTCTACTGTGTTTCCTATAGGGCCAGAAGAGTGAGCTTGCTCAGAACATAATAACTGTGCTTCCTACACACACGGGCCATGTCTAGTTCAACTGTGCTTAGGAAACTGACAAGAACAATAGCTCCTATTCAGTCCAATACACTGTACTTGCTGGGAACAGACGCCAGTGCTATTTGCACTGTGTATGGCAATGGGTGCACAATAGTGACTTTCCTTACCAGAAAACAACTCTTGCTCATAGGACCAGAAACTGCATGTGATTCAACTCCATTTAGGACTGGGAAACAAACGCTAGCTCGCCTTACAAGAAACACACTCTTTTTTTGAGAAAAAAGAACTCTCGTACTCTACTGTATTTCCTATAGGGAAAGAAAAATGAGCTTGCTCAGAACAAAGAACTGTGCTTCCTACACACATGGCCATATCTAGTTCAATTCTGCTTAGGAACCTGACAAGAACAGTAGCTCCTCTTCAGTCCAATACACTGTACATGCTGGGAACAGATGCCAGTGCTATTTGCCCTGTGTAAAACAATGGGAGCACAATAGTGACTCTTCTTACCAGAAAACAACTCTTGCTCGTAGGAACAGAAACTGCATGTGACTCAACTCCATTTAGGACTGCGAAACAAACGCGAGCTCGCCTTACAAGAAGCACACTCTGATTTTGATAAAAGAGCACTCTTCTACTCTGCTATGTTTCCTATAGGGCCAGAACAGTGAGCTTGCTCAGAACAAAAGAACTGTGCTTCCTACACACACGGTCCATATCTAGTTCAACTCTGCTTAAGAAACTGCGAAGAACAGTAGCTCCTCTTCAGTCCAATACACTGTACTTGCTGAGAACAGAGGGGAGTGCTATTTGCACTGTGTATGGCAATGAGAACGCAATAGTGACTTTCCTTAACAGAAAACAACTCTTGCTCGTAGGACCAGAAACTGCATGTGATTCAGCTCCATTTAGGACTGGAAAACAAATTCTAGCTTGCCTTAAAAGAAACACACTCTGCTTTTGAGAAAAGAGCAATCTTCCACTCTACTGTGTTTCCTATGGGGTCCGAACAGTGAGCTTGCTCAGAACAAAAAAACTGTGCTTCCTACACACATGGCCATATCTAGTTCAAGTCTGCTTAGGAACCTGACAAGAACAGTAGGTCCTCTTCAGTCCAATACACTGTACTTGCTGGGAACAGACTCCAGTGCTATTTGTCCTGTGTATGGCAATGGCAGAGCAATAGTGACTCTTCTTACCAGAAAACAACTCTTGCTCGTAGGAACAGAAACTGCATGTGATTCAACTCCATTTAGGTCTGGGAAACAAACGCGAGCTCGCCTTACAAGAAGCACACTCTGCTTTTGAGAAAAGAGCACTCTTCTACACTACTGTGTTTCCTATAGGGCCAGAACAGTGAGCTTGCTCAGAACAAAAGAAATGTGCTTCCTCCACACACGGGCCATATCTAGTTCAACTCTGCTTTGGAAACTGACAAGAACAGTAGCTCCTATTCAGTACAATACACTGTACTTGCTGGGAACAGACGCCAGTGCTATTTGCACTGTGTATGGCAATGGGAGCACAATAGTGACTTTCCTTAACAGAAAACAACTCTTGCTCGTAGGACCAGAAACTCCATGTGCTTCAACTCCATTTAGGACTAGGAAACAAACGCTAACTCGCCTTACAAGAAATACACTCTGATTTTGAGAAAAGAGCACTCTTCTACTCTGCTGTGTTTCCTATAGGGCCAGAACAGTGAGCTTGCTCAGAACAAAAGAACTGTGCTTCCTACACACACGGGCCATATCTAGTTCAACTCTGCTTAAGGAAATGAGAAGAACAGTAGCTCCTCTTAAGTCCAATACACTGTACTTGCTGGGAACAGACGGGAGTGCTATTTGCACTGTGTATGGCAATGGGAGCCAATAGTGACTTTCCTTAACAAGAAACAATCTTCTACTCTACTGTGTTTCCTATGGGTTCCGAACAGTGAGCTTGCTCAGAACAAAAAAACTGTGCTTCCTACACACACGGCCATATCTAGTTCAAGTCTGCTTAGGAACCTGACAAGAACAGTAGATCCTCTTCAGTCCAATACACTGTACTTGCTGGGAACAGACGCCAGTGCTATTTGTCCTGTGTATGGCAATGGCAGAGCAATAGTTACTCTTCTTACCAGAAAACAACTCTTGCTCGTAGGACCAGAAACTGCATGGGATTTAACTCCATTTAAGACTGGGAAACAAACACTAGCGAGCCTTACAAGAAACACACTCTGCTTTTGAGAAAAGAGCACTCTTCTACTCTACTGTGTTTCCTATGGGGTCCGAACAGTGAGCTTGCTCAGAACAAAAGAACTGTGCTTCCTACACACACGGACCATATCTAGTTCAATTCTGCTTAGGAACCTAACAAGAACAGGAGATCCTCTTCAGTCCAATTCACTATACATGCTGGGAACAGACGCTAGTGCTATTTGCCCTGTGTATGACAATGGGAGCACAATAGTGACTCTTCTTACCAGAAAACAACTCTTGCTCGTAGGACCAGAAACTGCATGTGATTCAACTCCATTTAGGACTGGGAAACTAACTCTAGCTCGCCTTACAATAAACACACTCTGCTTTTGAGAAAAGAGCAATCTTCTACTCTACTGTGTTTCCTATGGGGTCCAAATAGTGAGCTTCCTCAGAACAAAAGAACTGTGTTTCCTACACACGGACCATATCTAGTTCAACTCTTCTTAGGAAACTGACAAGAACAGTAGCTCCTATTCAGTCCAATACACTGTACTAGCTGGGAACAGACACGAGTGCTATTTGCACTGTGTATGGCAATGGGAGTGCAATAGTGACTTTCCTTACCAGAAAACAACTCTTGCTCATAGGACCAGAAACTGCATGTGATTCAACTCCATTTAGGACTGGGAAACAAACGCTAGCTCGTCTTACAAGAAACACACTCTGCTTTTGAGAAAAGAGCACTCTTCTACTCTACTGTGTTTCCTATGGGGTTTGAACAGTGAGCTTGCTCAGAACAAAAGAACTGTGCTTCCTACACACACGGACCATATCTATTTCAATTCTGCTTAGGAACCTGACAAGAACAGTAGATCCTCTTCAGTCCAATACACTGTACATGCTGGGAACAGACGCCAGTGCTATTGGCCCTGTGTATGACAATGGGAGCACAATAGTGACTCTTCTTACCAGAAAACAACTCTTACTCGTAGGACCAAAAACTGCATGTGACTCAACTCCATTTAGGACTGGGGAACAAACGCTAGCTCGCCTTACAAGAAACACACTCTGGTTTGGAGAAAAGAGCACTCTTCTACTCTACTGTGTTTCCTATAGGGCCAGAAGAGAGAGCTTGCTCAGAACATAATAACTGTGCTTTCTACACACACGGGCCATATCTAGTTCAACTCTGCTTAGGAAATTGACAAGAACAATAGCTCCTATTCAGTCCGATACACTGTACTTGCTGGGAACAGACGCCAGTGCTATTTGCACTGTATATGGCAATGAGAGCACAATAGTGACTTTCCTTACCAGAAAACAACTCTTGCTCATAGGACCAGAAACTGCATGTGATTCAACTCCATTTAGGACTGGGAAACAAACGCTAGCTCGCCTTACAAGAAACACACTCTTTTTTTGAGAAAAAAAAACTCTCGTGCTCTACTGTGTTTCCTATAGGGAAAGAACAGTGAGCTTGCTCAGAACAAAGAACTGTGCTTCCTACACACATGGCCATATCTAGTTCAATTCTGCTTAGGAACCTGACAAGAACAGTAGCTCCTCTTCAGTCCAATACACTGTACATGCTGGGAACAGACGCCAGTGCTATTTGCCCTGTGTAAAACAATGGGAGCACAATAGTGACTCTTCTTACCAGAAAACAACTCTTGCTCGTAGGAACAGAAACTGCATGTGATTCAACTCCATTTAGGACTGGGAAACAAAAGCTAGCTCGCCTTACAAGAAACACACTCTGCTTTGGAGAAAAGAGCACTCATCTACTCTACTGTGTTTCCTATAGGGCCAGAACAGTGAGCTTGTTCAGAACAAAAGAACTGTGCTTCCTATACACACGGACCATATCTAGTTCAACTCTGCTTAGGAAACTGACAAGAACAGTAGCTCCTATTCAGTCCGATACACTGTACTTGCTGGGAACAGATGTGAGTGCTATTTGCACTGTGTATGGCAATGGGAGCACAATAGTGACTTTCCTTCCCAGAAAACAACTCTTGCTCATAGGACCAGAAACTGCATGTGATTCAACTCCATTTAGGACTGGGAAACAAACGCTAGCTTGCCTTACAAGAAACACACTCTGCTTTTGAGAAAAGAGAACTCTTCTACTCTACTATGTTTCCTATAGGGAAAGAACAGTGAGCTTGCTCAGAACAAAGAACTGTGCTTCCTACACACATGGCCATATCTAGTTCAATTCGGATTAGGAACCTGACAAGAACAGTAGCTCCTCTTCAGTCCAATACACTGTACATGCTGGGAACAGACGCCAGTGCTATTTGCCCTGTGTAAAACAATGGGAGCACAATAGTGACTCTTCTTACCAGAAAACTACTCTTGCTCGTAGGAACAGAAACTGCATGTGACTCAACTCCATTTAGGACTGCGAAACAAACGCGAGCTCGCCTTACAAGAAACACACTCTGCTTTTGATAAAAGAGCACTCTTCTACTCTGCTGTGTTTCCTATAGGGCCAGAACAGTGAGCTTGCTCAGAACAAAAGAACTGTGCTTCCTACACACACGGTCCATATCTAGTTCAACTCTGCTTAAGAACCTGAGAAGAACAGTAGCTCCTCTTCAGTCCAATACACTGTACTTGCTGGGAACAGACGGGAGTGCTATTTGCTCTGTGTGTGGCAATGGGAGCGCAAAAGTGACTTTCCTTACCAGAAAACAACTCTTGCTTGTAGGACCAGAAACTGCATGTGATTCAGCTCCATTTAGGACTGGGAAACAAATGCTAGCTCGCCTTACAAAAACACACTCTGTTTTTCAGAAAAGAGCAATCTTCCACTCTACTGTGTTTCGTATGGGGTCTGAACAGTGAGCTTGCTCAGAACAAAAAAACTGTGCTTCCTACACACACGGCCATATCTAGTTCAAGTCTGCTTAGGAACCTGACAAGAACAGTAGATTCTCTTCATTCCAATACACTGTACTTGCTGGGAACAGACGCCAGTGCTATTTGTCCTGTATATGGCAATGGCAGAGCAATAGTTACTCTTCTTACCAGAAAACAACTCTTGCTTGTAGGACCAGAAACTGCATGGGATTCAACTCCATTTAGGACTGGGAAACAAACGCTAGCTCGCCTTACAAGAAACATACTCTGCTTTTGACAAAAGAGCACTCTTCTACTCTACTGTGTTTCCTATGGGGTCCGAACAGTGAGCTTGCTCAGAACAAAAGAACTGTGCTTCCTACACACACGGACCATATCTAGTTCCATTCTGCTTACGAACCTGACAAGAACAGGAGATCCTCTTCAGTCCAATACACTATACATGCTGGGAACAGACGCTAGTGCTATTTGCCCTGTGTATGACAATGGGAGCACAAGAGTGACTCTTCTTACCAGAAAACAACTCTTGCTCGTAGGACCAGAAACTTCTTGTGATTCAACTCCATTTAGGACTGGGAAACAAACGCTAGCTCGCCTTACAAGAAACACACTCTGCTTTTGAGAAAAGAGCACTCTTCTACTCTACTGTGTTTCCTATGGGGTCCAAACAGTGAGCTTGCTCAGAACAAAAGAACTGTGCTTCCTACACACACGGGCCATATCTCGTTCAACTCTGCTTAGGAAACTGACAAGAACAGGAGATCCTCTTCAATCCGATACACTGTACTTGCTGGGAACAGATGCGAGTGCTATTTGCACTGTGTATGGCAATGGGAGCGCAATAGTTACTTTCCTTACCAGAAAACAACTCTTGCTCATAGGACCAGAAACTGCATATGATTCAACTCCATTGAGGACTGGGAAACAAACGCTAGCTCGCCTTACAAGAAACACACTCTGCTTTTGAGAAAAGAGAACTCTTCTACTCTACTGTGTTTCCTATAGGGAAAGAACAGAGAGCTTGCTCAGAACAAAGAACTGTGCTTCCTACACACACGGCCATATCAAGTTCAAGTCTGCTTAGGAACCTGACAAGAACAGTAGATCCTCTTCAGTCCAATACACCGTACTTGCTGGGAACAGACGCCAGTGCTATTTGTCCTGTGTATGGCAATGGCAGAGCAATAGTTACTCTTCTTACCAGAAAACAACTCTTGCTCGTAGGACCAGAAACTGCATGGGATTCAACTCCATTTAGGACTGGGAAACAAACGCTAGCTAGCCATATGAGAAACACACTCTGCTTTTGAGAAAAGAGCAATCTTCTACTCTACTGCGTTTCCTATGGGGTCCAAACAGTGAGCTTGCTCAGAACAAAAGAACTGTGCTTCCTACACACACGGACCATATCTAGTTCAACTCTGCTTAGGAAACTGACAAGAACAGTAGCTCCTATTCAGTCCAATACACTGTACTAGCTGGGAACAGACAAGAGTGCTATTTGCACTGTGTATGGCAATGGGAGCGCAATAGTGACTTTCCTTACCAGAAAACAACTCTTGCTCATAGGACCAGAAACTGCATGTGATTCAACTCCATTTAGGACTGGGAAACAAACGCTAGCTCGTCTTAAAAGAAACACACTCTGCTTTTGAGAAAAGAGCACTCTTCTCCTCTACTGTGTTTCCTATGGTGTTTGAACAGTGAGGTTGCTCAGAACAAAAGAACTGTGCTTCCTACACACACGGACCATATCTATTTCAATTGTGCTTAGGAGCCTGCCAAGAACAGTAGATCCTCTTCAGTCCAATACACTATACATGCTGGGAACAGACGCCAGTGCTATTTGCCCTGTGTATGACAATGGGAGCACAATAGTGACTCTTCTTACCAGAAAACAACTCTTGCTCGTAGGACCAAAAACTGCATGTGACTCAACTCCATTTAGGACTGGGAAACAAACGCGAGCTCACCTTACAAGAAAAACACTCTGCTTTAGAGATAAGAGCACTCATCTACTCTACTGTGTTTCCTATAGGGCCAGAAGAGTGAGCTTGCTCAGAACATAATAACTGTGCTTCGTACACACACGGGCCATATCTAGTTCAACTCTTCTTAGGAAACTGACAAGAACAATAGCTCCTATTCAGTCCCATACACTGTAATTGCTGGGAACAGACGCCAGTGCTATTTGCACTGTGTATGGCAATGGGAGCACAATAGTGACTTTCCTTACCAGAAAACAACTCTTGCTCATAGGACCAGAAACTGCATGTGATTCAACTCCATTTAGGACTGGGAAACAAACGCTAGCTCGCCTTACAAGAAACACACTCTTTTTTTGAGAAAAAAGAACTCTCGTACTCTACTGTGTTTCCTATATGGAAAGAAGAGTGAGCTTGCTCAGAACAAAGAACTGTGCTTCCTACACACATGGCCATATCTAGTTCAATTCTGATTAGGAACCTGACAAGAACAGTAGCTCCTCTTTGGTCCAATACACTGTACATGCTGGGAACAGATGCGAGTGCTATTTGCCCTGTGTAAAACAATGGGAGCACAATAGTGACTCTTCTTACCAGAAAACAACTCTTGCTCGTAGGAACAGAAACTGCATGTGACTCAACTCCATTTAGGACTGCGAAACAAACGCGAGCTCGCCTTACAAGAAGCACACTCTGCTTTTGATAAAAGAGCACTCTTCTACTCTGCTGTGTTTCCTATAGGGCCAGAACAGTGAGCTTGCTCAGAACAAAAGAAATGTGCTTCCTCCACACACGGGCCATATCTAGTTCAACTCTGCTTTGGAAACTGACAAGAACAGTAGCTCCTATTCAGTACAATACACTGTACTTGCTGGGAACAGACGCCAGTGCTATTTGCACTGTGTATGGCAATGGGAGCACAATAGTGACTTTCCTTAACAGAAAACAACTCTTGCTCGTAGGACCAGAAACTCCATGTGCTTCAACTCCATTTAGGACTAGGAAACAAACGCTAACTCGCCTTACAAGAAATACACTCTGATTTTGAGAAAAGAGCACTCTTCTACTCTGCTGTGTTTCCTATAGGGCCAGAACAGTGAGCTTGCTCAGAACAAAAGAACTGTGCTTCCTACACACACGGGCCATATCTAGTTCAACTCTGCTTAAGGAAATGAGAAGAACAGTAGCTCCTCTTAAGTCCAATACACTGTACTTGCTGGGAACAGACGGGAGTGCTATTTGCACTGTGTATGGCAATGGGAGCCAATAGTGACTTTCCTTACCAAGAAACAATCTTCTACTCTACTGTGTTTCCTATGGGTTCCGAACAGTGAGCTTGCTCAGAACAAAAAAACTGTGCTTCCTACACACACGGCCATATCTAGTTCAAGTCTGCTTAGGAACCTGACAAGAACAGTAGATCCTCTTCAGTCCAATACACTGTACTTGCTGGGAACAGACGCCAGTGCTATTTGTCCTGTGTATGGCAATGGCAGAGCAATAGTTACTCTTCTTACCAGAAAACAACTCTTGCTCGTAGGACCAGAAACTGCATGGGATTTAACTCCATTTAAGACTGGGAAACAAACACTAGCGAGCCTTACAAGAAACACACTCTGCTTTTGAGAAAAGAGCACTCTTCTACTCTACTGTGTTTCCTATGGGGTCCGAACAGTGAGCTTGCTCAGAACAAAAGAACTGTGCTTCCTACACACACGGACCATATCTAGTTCAATTCTGCTTAGGAACCTAACAAGAACAGGAGATCCTCTTCAGTCCAATTCACTATACATGCTGGGAACAGACGCTAGTGCTATTTGCCCTGTGTATGACAATGGGAGCACAATAGTGACTCTTCTTACCAGAAAACAACTCTTGCTCGTAGGACCAGAAACTGCATGTGATTCAACTCCATTTAGGACTGGGAAACTAACTCTAGCTCGCCTTACAAGAAACACACTCTGCTTTTGAGAAAAGAGCAATCTTCTACTCTACTGTGTTTCCTATGGGGTCCAAATAGTGAGCTTCCTCAGAACAAAAGAACTGTGTTTCCTACACACGGACCATATCTAGTTCAACTCTTCTTAGGAAACTGACAAGAACAGTAGCTCCTATTCAGTCCAATACACTGTACTAGCTGGGAAGAGACACGAGTGCTATTTGCACTGTGTATGGCAATGGGAGTGCAATAGTGACTTTCCTTACCAGAAAACAACTCTTGCTCATAGGACCAGAAACTGCATGTGATTCAACTCCATTTAGGACTGGGAAACAAACGCTAGCTCGTCTTACAAGAAACACACTCTGCTTTTGAGAAAAGAGCACTATTCTACTCTACTGTGTTTCCTATGGGGTTTGAACAGTGAGCTTGCTCAGAACAAAAGAACTGTGCTTCCTACACACACGGACCATATCTATTTCAATTCTGCTTAGGAACCTGACAAGAACAGTAGATCCTCTTCAGTCCAATACACTGTACATGCTGGGAACAGACGCCAGTGCTATTGGCCCTGTGTATGACAATGGGAGCACAATAGTGACTCTTCTTACCAGAAAACAACTCTTACTCGTAGGACCAAAAACTGCATGTGACTCAACTCCATTTAGGACTGGGGAACAAACGCTAGCTCGCCTTACAAGAAACACACTCTGGTTTGGAGAAAAGAGCACTCTTCTACTCTACTGTGTTTCCTATAGGGCCAGAAGAGAGAGCTTGCTCAGAACATAATAACTGTGCTTTCTACACACACGGGCCATATCTAGTTCAACTCTGCTTAGGAAATTGACAAGAACAATAGCTCCTATTCAGTCCGATACACTGTACTTGCTGGGAACAGACGCCAGTGCTATTTGCACTGTATATGGCAATGAGAGCACAATAGTGACTTTCCTTACCAGAAAACAACTCTTGCTCATAGGACCAGAAACTGCATGTGATTCAACTCCATTTAGGACTGGGAAACAAACGCTAGCTCGCCTTACAAGAAACACACTCTTTTTTTGAGAAAAAAAAACTCTCGTGCTCTACTGTGTTTCCTATAGGGAAAGAACAGTGAGCTTGCTCAGAACAAAGAACTGTGCTTCCTACACACATGGCCATATCTAGTTCAATTCTGCTTAGGAACCTGACAAGAACAGTAGCTCCTCTTCAGTCCAATACACTGTACATGCTGGGAACAGACGCCAGTGCTATTTGCCCTGTGTAAAACAATGGGAGCACAATAGTGACTCTTCTTACCAGAAAACAACTCTTGCTCGTAGGAACAGAAACTGCATGTGATTCAACTCCATTTAGGACTGGGAAACAAAAGCTAGCTCGCCTTACAAGAAACACACTCTGCTTTGGAGAAAAGAGCACTCTTCTACTCTACTGTGTTTCCTATAGGGCCAGAACAGTGAGCTTGTTCAGAACAAAAGAACTGTGCTTCCTATACACACGGACCATATCTAGTTCAACTCTGCTTAGGAAACTGACAAGAACAGTAGCTCCTATTCAGTCCGATACACTGTACTTGCTGGGAACAGATGTGAGTGCTATTTGCACTGTGTATGGCAATGGGAGCACAATAGTGACTTTCCTTCCCAGAAAACAACTCTTGCTCATAGGACCAGAAACTGCATGTGATTCAACTCCATTTAGGACTGGGAAACAAACGCTAGCTTGCCTTACAAGAAACACACTCTGCTTTTGAGAAAAGAGAACTCTTCTACTCTACTATGTTTCCTATAGGGAAAGAACAGTGAGCTTGCTCAGAACAAAGAACTGTGCTTCCTACACACATGGCCATATCTAGTTCAATTCTGATTAGGAACCTGACAAGAACAGTAGCTCCTCTTCAGTCCAATACACTGTACATGCTGGGAACAGACGCCAGTGCTATTTGCCCTGTGTAAAACAATGGGAGCACAATAGTGACTCTTCTTACCAGAAAACTACTCTTGCTCGTAGGAACAGAAACTGCATGTGACTCAACTCCATTTAGGACTGCGAAACAAACGCGAGCTCGCCTTACAAGAAACACACTCTGCTTTTGATAAAAGAGCACTCTTCTACTCTGCTGTGTTTCCTATAGGGCCAGAACAGTGAGCTTGCTCAGAACAAAAGAACTGTGCTTCCTACACACACGGTCCATATCTAGTTCAACTCTGCTTAAGAATCTGAGAAGAACAGTAGCTCCTCTTCAGTCCAATACACTGTACTTGCTGGGAACAGACGGGAGTGCTATTTGCTCTGTGTGTGGCAATGGGAGCGCAAAAGTGACTTTCCTTACCAGAAAACAACTCTTGCTTGTAGGACCAGAAACTGCATGTGATTCAGCTCCATTTAGGACTGGGAAACAAATGCTAGCTCGCCTTACAAAAACACACTCTGTTTTTCAGAAAAGAGCAATCTTCCACTCTACTGTGTTTCGTATGGGGTCTGAACAGTGAGCTTGCTCAGAACAAAAAAACTGTGCTTCCTACACACACGGCCATATCTAGTTCAAGTCTGCTTAGGAACCTGACAAGAACAGTAGATTCTCTTCATTCCAATACACTGTACTTGCTGGGAACAGACGCCAGTGCTATTTGTCCTGTATATGGCAATGGCAGAGCAATAGTTACTCTTCTTACCAGAAAACAACTCTTGCTTGTAGGACCAGAAACTGCATGGGATTCAACTCCATTTAGGACTGGGAAACAAACGCTAGCTCGCCTTACAAGAAACATACTCTGCTTTTGACAAAAGAGCACTCTTCTACTCTACTGTGTTTCCTATGGGGTCCGAACAGTGAGCTTGCTCAGAACAAAAGAACTGTGCTTCCTACACACACGGACCATATCTAGTTCCATTCTGCTTACGAACCAGACAAGAACAGGAGATCCTCTTCAGTCCAATACACTATACATGCTGGGAACAGACGCTAGTGCTATTTGCCCTGTGTATGACAATGGGAGCACAAGAGTGACTCTTCTTACCAGAAAACAACTCTTGCTCGTAGGACCAGAAACTTCTTGTGATTCAACTCCATTTAGGACTGGGAAACAAACGCTAGCTCGCCTTACAAGAAACACACTCTGCTTTTGAGAAAAGAGCACTCTTCTACTCTACTGTGTTTCCTATGGGGTCCAAACAGTGAGCTTGCTCAGAACAAAAGAACTGTGCTTCCTACACACACGGGCCATATCTCGTTCAACTCTGCTTAGGAAACTGACAAGAACAGGAGATCCTCTTCAGTCCGATACACTGTACTTGCTGGGAACAGATGCGAGTGCTATTTGCACTGTGTATGGCAATGGGAGCGCAATAGTTACTTTCCTTACCAGAAAACAACTCTTGCTCATAGGACCAGAAACTGCATATGATTCAACTCCATTGAGGACTGGGAAACAAACGCTAGCTCGCCTTACAAGAAACACACTCTGCTTTTGAGAAAAGAGAACTCTTCTACTCTACTGTGTTTCCTATAGGGAAAGAACAGAGAGCTTGCTCAGAACAAAGAACTGTGCTTCCTACACACACGGCCATATCAAGTTCAAGTCTGCTTAGGAACCTGACAAGAACAGTAGATCCTCTTCAGTCCAATACACCGTACTTGCTGGGAACAGACGCCAGTGCTATTTGTCCTGTGTATGGCAATGGCAGAGCAATAGTTACTCTTCTTACCAGAAAACAACTCTTGCTCGTAGGACCAGAAACTGCATGGGATTCAACTCCATTTAGGACTGGGAAACAAACGCTAGCTAGCCATATGAGAAACACACTCTGCTTTTGAGAAAAGAGCAATCTTCTACTCTACTGCGTTTCCTATGGGGTCCAAACAGTGAGCTTGCTCAGAACAAAAGAACTGTGCTTCCTACACACACGGACCATATCTAGTTCAACTCTGCTTAGGAAACTGACAAGAACAGTAGCTCCTATTCAGTCCAATACACTGTACTAGCTGGGAACAGACAAGAGTGCTATTTGCACTGTGTATGGCAATGGGAGCGCAATAGTGACTTTCCTTACCAGAAAACAACTCTTGCTCATAGGACCAGAAACTGCATGTGATTCAACTCCATTTAGGACTGGGAAACAAACGCTAGCTCGTCTTAAAAGAAACACACTCTGCTTTTGAGAAAAGAGCACTCTTCTCCTCTACTGTGTTTCCTATGGTGTTTGAACAGTGAGGTTGCTCAGAACAAAAGAACTGTGCTTCCTACACACACGGACCATATCTATTTCAATTGTGCTTAGGAGCCTGCCAAGAACAGTAGATCCTCTTCAGTCCAATACACTATACATGCTGGGAACAGACGCCAGTGCTATTTGCCCTGTGTATGACAATGGGAGCACAATAGTGACTCTTCTTACCAGAAAACAACTCTTGCTCGTAGGACCAAAAACTGCATGTGACTCAACTCCATTTAGGACTGGGAAACAAACGCGAGCTCACCTTACAAGAAAAACACTCTGCTTTAGAGATAAGAGCACTCATCTACTCTACTGTGTTTCCTATAGGGCCAGAAGAGTGAGCTTGCTCAGAACATAATAACTGTGCTTCGTACACACACGGGCCATATCTAGTTCAACTCTTCTTAGGAAACTGACAAGAACAATAGCTCCTATTCAGTCCCATACACTGTAATTGCTGGGAACAGACGCCAGTGCTATTTGCACTGTGTATGGCAATGGGAGCACAATAGTGACTTTCCTTACCAGAAAACAACTCTTGCTCATAGGACCAGAAACTGCATGTGATTCAACTCCATTTAGGACTGGGAAACAAACGCTAGCTCGCCTTACAAGAAACACACTCTTTTTTTGAGAAAAAAGAACTCTCGTACTCTACTGTGTTTCCTATAGGGAAAGAAGAGTGAGCTTGCTCAGAACAAAGAACTGTGCTTCCTACACACATGGCCATATCTAGTTCAATTCTGATTAGGAACCTGACAAGAACAGTAGCTCCTCTTGTGTCCAATACACTGTACATGCTGGGAACAGATGCGAGTGCTATTTGCCCTGTGTAAAACAATGGGAGCACAATAGTGACTCTTCTTACCAGAAAACAACTCTTGCTCGTAGGAACAGAAACTGCATGTGACTCAACTCCATTTAGGACTGCGAAACAAACGCGAGCTCGCCTTACAAGAAGCACACTCTGCTTTTGATAAAAGAGCACTCTTCTACTCTGCTGTGTTTCCTATAGGGCCAGAACAGTGAGCTTGCTCAGAACAAAAGAACTGTGTTTCCTACACACACGGTCCATATCTAGTTCAACTCTGCCTAAGAAACTGAGAAGAACAGTAGCTCCTCTTCAGTCCAATACACTGTACTTGCTGAGAACAGACGGGAGTGCTATTTGTGCTGTGTATGGCAATGGGAGCGCAATAGTGACTTTCCTTACCAGAAAACAACTCTTGCTCGTAGGACCAGAAACTGCATGTGATTCAGCTCCATTTAGGACTGGGAAACAAATGCTAGCTCGCCTTACAAGAAACACACTCTGCTTTTGAGAAAAGAGCAATCTTCCACTCTACTGTGTTTCCTATGGGGTCCGAACAGTGAGCTTGCTCAGAACAAAAAAACTGTGCTTCCTACACACACGGCCATATCTAGTTCAAGTCTGCTTAGGAACCTGACGAGAACAGTAGATCCTCTTCAGTCCAATATCCTGTACTTGCTGGGAACAGACGCCAGTGCTATTTGTCCTGTGTATGGCAATGGCAGAGCAATAGTTACTCTTCTTACCAGAAAACAACTCTTGCTTGTAGGACCAGAAACTGCATGTGATTCAACTCCATTTAGGACTGGGAAACAAACGCTAGCTCGTCTTACAAGAAACACACTCTGAAGCCGGGCGGTGGTGGCGCACGCCTTTAATCCCAGCACTTGGGAGGCAGAGCCAGGCGGATCTCTGTGAGTTCGAGGCCAGCCTGGGCTAACAAGTGAGTTCCAGGAAAGGCGCAAATCTACACAGAGAAACCCTGTCTTGAAAAACAAAAAAACAAAAAAAAACAAAAAACAAAAACAAACCAAAAACAAAAACAAAAACAAAAACAAGAAACACACTCTGCTTTTGAGAAAAGAGCACTCTTCTACTCAACTGTGTTTCCTATAGGGCCAGAACAGTGAGCTTGTTCAGAACAAAAGAAATGTGCTTCCTCCACACACGGGCCATATCTAGTTCAACTCTGCTTAGGAAACTGACAAGAACAATAGCTCCTATTCAGTCCGATACACTGTACTTGCTGGGAACAGACGCCAGTGCTATTTGCACTGTGTATGGCAATGGGAGCACAATAGTGACTTTCCTTACCAGAAAACAACTCTTGCTCATAGGACAAGAAACTGCATGTGATTCAACTACATTTAGGACTGGGAAACAAACGCTAGCTCGCCTTACAAGAAACACACTCTTTTTTTGAGAAAAAAGAACTCTCGTACTCTACTGTGTTTCCTATACGGAAAGAACAGTGAGCTTGCTCAGAACAAAGAACTGTGCTTCCTACACACATGGCCATATCTATTTCAATTCTGCTTAGGAACCTGACAAGAAACGTAGCTCCTCTTCAGTCCAATACACTGTACATGCTGGGAACAGATGCCAGTGCTATTTGCCCTGTGTAAAACAATGGGAGCACAATAGTGACTCTTCTTACCAGAAAACAACTCTTGCTCGTAGGAACAGAAACTGCATGTGATTCAACTCCATTTAGGACTGGGAAACAAACGCTAGCTCGCCTTACAAGAAACACACTCTGCTTTGGAGAAAAGAGCACTCTTCTACTCTACTGTGTTTCCTATAGGGCCAGAACAGTGAGCTTGTTCAGAACAAAAGAACTGTGCTTCCTACACACACGGACCATATCTAGTTCAACTCTGCTTAGGAAACTGACAAGAACAGTAGCTCCTATTCAGTCCGATACACTGTACTTGCTGGGAAAAGAAGCGAGTGCTATTTGCACTGTGTATGGCAATGGGAGCGCAATAGTGACTTTCCTTACTAGAAAACAACTCTTGCTCTTAGGACCAGAAACTGCATGTGATTCAACTCCATTTAGGACTGGGAAACAAACGCTAGCTTGCCTTACAAGAAACACACTCTGCTTTTGAGAAAAGAGAACTCTTCTACTCTACTGTGTTTCCTATAGGGAAAGAACTGTGAGCTTGCTCAGAACAAAGAACTGTGCTTCCTACACACATGGCCATATCTAGTTCAATTCTGCTTAGGAACCTGACAAGAACAGTAGCTCCTCTTCAGTCCAATACACTGTACATGCTGGGAACAGACGACAGTGCTATTTGCCCTGTGTAAAACAATGGGAGCACAATAGTGACTCTTCTTACCAGAAAACTACTCTTGCTCGTAGGAACAGAAACTGCATGTGACTCAACTCCATTTAGGACTGCGAAACAAACGCGAGCTCGCCTTACAAGAAACACACTCTGCTTTTGATAAAAGAGCACTCTTCTACTCTACTGTGTTTCCTATCGGGCCAGAACAGTGAGCTTGCTCAGAACAAAAGAACTGTGCTTCCTACACACACGGTCCATATCTAGTTCAACTCTGCTTAAGAACCTGAGAAGAACAGTAGCTCCTCTTCAGTCCAATACACTGTACTTGCTGGGAACAGACGGGAGTGCTATTTGCACTGTGTATGGCAATGGGAGCGCAATAGTGACTTTCCTTACCAGAAAACAACTCTTGCTCGTAGGACCAGAAACTGCATGTGATTCAGCTCCATTTAAGACTGGGAAACAAATGCTAGCTCGCCTTACAAAAACACACTCTGCTTTTGAGAAAAGAGCAATCTTCCACTCTACTGTGTTTCCTATGGGGTCTGAACAGTGAGCTTGCTCAGAACAAAAAAACTGTGCTTCCTACACACACGGCCATATCTAGTTCAAGTCTGCTTAGGAACCTGACAAGAACAGTAGATCCTCTTCATTCCAATACACTGTACTTGCTGGGAACAGACGCCAGTGCTATTTGTCCTGTATATGGCAATGGCAGAACAATAGTTACTCTTCTTACCAGAAAAAAACTCTTGCTTGTAGGACCAGAAACTGCATGTGATTCAACTCCATTTAGGACTGGGAAACAAACGCTAGCTCGTCTTACAAGAAACACACTCTGCTTTTGAGAAAAGAGCACTCTTCTACTCTACTGTGTTTCCTATAGGGCCAGAACAGTGAGCTTGCTCAGAACAAAAGAAATGTGCTTACTCCACACACGGGCCATATCTAGTTCAACTCTGCTTAGGAAACTGACAAGAACAATAGCTCCTATTCAGTCCGATACACTGTACTTGCTGGGAACAGACGCCAGTGCTATTCGCACTGTGTATGGCAATGGGAGCACAATAGTGACTTTCCTTACCAGAAAACAACTCTTGCTCATAGGACCAGAAACTGCATGTGATTCAACTCCATTTAGGACTGGGAAACAAACGCTAGCTCGCCTTACAAGAAACACACTCTTTTTTTGAGAAAAAAGAACTCTCGTACTCTACTGTGTTTCCTATAGGGAAAGAACAGTGAGCTTGCTCAGAACAAAGAACTGTGCTTCCTACACACATGGCCATATCTATTTCAATTCTGCTTAGGAACCTGACAAGAACAGTAGCTCCTCTTCAGTTCAATACACTGTACATGCTGGGAACAGACGCCAGTGCTATTTGCCCTGTGTAAAACAATGGGAGCACAATAGTGACTCTTCTTACCAGAAAACAACTCTTGCTCGTAGGAACAGAAACTGCATGTGATTCAACTCCATTTAGGACTGGGAAACAAACGCTAGCTCGCCTTACAAGAAACACACTCTGCTTTGGAGAAAAGAGCACTCTTCTACTCTACTGTGTTTCCTATAGGGCCAGAACAGTGAGCTTGTTCAGAACAAAAGAACTGTGCTTCCTACACACACGGACCATATCTAGTTCAACTCTGCTTAAGAACCTGAGAAGAACAGTAGCTCCTCTTCAGTCCAATACACTGTACTTGCTGGGAACAGACGGGAGTGCTATTTGCACTGTGTATGGCAATGGGAGCGCAATAGTGACTTTCCTTACCAGAAAACAACTCTTGCTCGTAGGACCAGAAACTGCATGTGATTCAGCTCCATTTAAGACTGGGAAACAAATGCTAGCTCGCCTTACAAAAACATACTCTGCTTTTGAGAAAAGAGCAATCTTCCACTCTACTGTGTTTCCTATGGGGTCTGAACAGTGAGCTTGCTCAGAACAAAAAAACTGTGCTTCCTACACACACGGCCATATCTAGTTCAAGTCTGCTTAGGAACCTGACAAGAACAGTAGATCCTCTTCATTCCAATACACTGTACTTGCTGGGAACAGACGCCAGTGCTATTTGTCCTGTATATGGCAATGGCAGAGCAATAGTTACTCTTCTTACCAGAAAACAACTCTTGCTTGTAGGACCAGAAACTGCATGTGATTCAACTCCATTTAGGACTGGGAAACAAACGCTAGCTCGTCTTACAAGAAACACACTCTGCTTTTGAGAAAAGAGCACTCTTCTACTCTACTGTGTTTCCTATAGGGCCAGAACAGTGAGCTTGCTCAGAACAAAAGAAATGTGCTTACTCCACACACGGGCCATATCTAGTTCAACTCTGCTTAGGAAACTGACAAGAACAATAGCTCCTATTCAGTCCGATACACTGTACTTGCTGGGAACAGACGCCAGTGCTATTTGCACTGTGTATGGCAATGGGAGCACAATAGTGACTTTCCTTACCAGAAAACAACTCTTGCTCATAGGACCAGAAACTGCATGTGATTCAACTCCATTTAGGACTGGGAAACAAACGCTAGCTCGCCTTACAAGAAACACACTCTTTTTTTGAGAAAAAAGAACTCTCGTACTCTACTGTGTTTCCTATAGGGAAAGAACAGTGAGCTTGCTCAGAACAAAGAACTGTGCTTCCTACACACATGGCCATATCTATTTCAATTCTGCTTAGGAACCTGACAAGAACAGTAGCTCCTCTTCAGTTCAATACACTGTACATGCTGGGAACAGACGCCAGTGCTATTTGCCCTGTGTAAAACAATGGGAGCACAATAGTGTCTCTTCTTACCAGAAAACAACTCTTGCTCGTAGGAACAGAAACTGCATGTGATTCAACTCCATTTAGGACTGGGAAACAAACGCTAGCTCGCCTTACAAGAAACACACTCTGCTTTGGAGAAAAGAGCACTCTTCTACTCTACTGTGTTTCCTATAGGGCCAGAACAGTGAGCTTGTTCAGAACAAAAGAACTGTGCTTCCTACACACACGGACCATATCTAGTTCAACTCTGCTTAAGAACCTGAGAAGAACAGTAGCTCCTCTTCAGTCCAATACACTGTACTTGCTGGGAACAGACGGGAGTGCTATTTGCACTGTGTATGGCAATGGGAGCGCAATAGTGACTTTCCTTACCAGAAAACAACTCTTGCTCGTAGGACCAGAAACTGCATGTGATTCAGCTCCATTTAAGACTGGGAAACAAATGCTAGCTCGCCTTACAAAAACACACTCTGCTTTTGAGAAAAGAGCAAGCTTCCACTCCACTGTGTTTCCTATGGGGTCTGAACAGTGAGCTTGCTCAGAACAAAAAAACTGTGCTTCCTACACACACGGCCATATCTAGTTCAAGTCTGCTTAGGAACCTGACAAGAACAGTAGATCCTCTTCATTCCAATACACTGTACTTGCTGGGAACAGACGCCAGTGCTATTTGTCCTGTATATGGCAATGGCAGAGCAATAGTTACTCTTCTTACCAGAAAACAACTCTTGCTTGTAGGACCAGAAACTGCATGGGATTCAACTCCATTTAGGACTGGGAAACAAACGCTAGCTCGCCTTACAAGAAACACACTCTGCTTTTGAGAAAAGAGCACTCTTCTACTCTACTGTGTTTCCTATAGGGCCAGAAGAGGGAGCTTGCTCATAACAAAAGAAATGTGCTTCCTCAACACAGGGGCCATATCTAGTTCAACTCTGCTTAGGAAACTGACAAGAACAGTAGCTCCTATTCAGTACAATACACTGTACTTGCTGGGAACAGACGCCAGTGCTATTTGCACTGTGTATGGCAATGGGAGCACAATAGTGAGTTTCCTTAACAGAAAACAACTCTTGCTCGTAGGACCAGAAACTGCATGTGATTCAACTCCATTTAGACTAGGAAACAAACGCTAGCTTGCCTTACAAGAAACACACTCTGCTTTTGAGAAAAGAGCACTCTTCTACTCTACTGTGTTTCCTATAGGGCCAGAACAGTGAGCTTGCTCAGAACAAAAGAACTGTGCTTCCTACACACACCGACCATATCTAGTTCAACTCTGCTTAGGAAACTGACAAGAACAGTAGCTCCTATTCAGTCCGATACACTGTACTTGCTGGGAACAGTTGCGAGTGCTATTTGCACTGTGTATGGCAGTGGGAGCACAATAGTGACTTTCCTTACCAGAAAACAACTCTTGCTCATAGGACCAGAAACTGCATGTGACTCAACTCCATTTAGGACTGGGAAACAAACGCTACCTCGTCTTACAAGAAACACACTCTGATTTTGAGAAAAGAGCACTCTTCTCCTCTACTGTGTTTCCTATGGGGTTTGAACAGTGAGCTTGCTCAGAACAAAAGAACTGTGCTTCCTACACACACGGACCATATCTAGTTCAATTCTGCTTAGGAACCTGACAAGAACAGTAGATCTTCTTCAGTCCAATACACTATACATGCTGGGAACAGACGCCAGTGCTATTTGCCCTGTGTATGACAATGGGAGCACAATAGTTACTCTTCTTACCAGAAAACAACTCTTGCTCGTAGGACCAAAAACTGCATGTGACTCAACTCCATTTAGGACTGGGAAACAAACGCGAGCTCACCTTACAAGAAAAACACTCTGCTTTAGAGATAAGAGCACTCATCTACTCTACTGTGTTTCCTATAGGGCCAGAAGAGTGAGCTTGCTCAGAACATAATAACTGTGCTTCCTACACACATGGGCCATATCTAGTTCAACAATGCTTAGGAAACTGACAAGAACAATAGCTCCTATTCAGTCCGATACACTGTACTTGCTGGGAACAGACGCCATTGCTCTTTGCACTGTGTATGGCAATGGGAGCACAATAGTGACTTTCCTTACCGGAAAACAACTCTTGCTCATAGGACCTGAAACTGCATGTGATTCAACTCCATTTAGGACTGGGAAACAAACGCTAGCTCGCCTTAAAAGAAACACACTCTTTTTTTGAGAAAAAAGAACTCTCGTACTCTACTGTGTTTCCTATAGGGAAAGAACAGTGAGCTTGCTCAGAATAAAGAACTGTGCTTCCTACACACATGGCCATATCAAGTTCAATTCTGCTTAGGAACCTGACAAGAACAGTAGCTCCTCTTCAGTCCAATACACTGTACATGCTGGGAACAGACGCCAGTGCTATTTGCCCTGTGTAAAACAATGGGAGCACAATAGTGACTCTTCTTACCAGAAAACAACTCTTGCTCGTAGGAACAGAAACTGCATGTGATTCAACTCCATTTAGGACTGGGAAACAAACGCTAGCTCGCCTTACAAGAAACACACTCTGCTTTTGAGAAAAGAGCACTCTTCTACTCTACTGTTTCCTATAGGGCCAGAACAGTGAGCTTGCTCAGAACAAAAGAAATGTGCTTCCTCCACACACGGGCCATATCTAGTTCAACTCTGCTTAGGAAATTGACAAGAACAGTAGCTCCTATTCAGTACAATACACTGTACTTGCTGGGAACAGACGCCAGTGCTTTTTGCACTGTGTATGGCAATGGGAGCACAATAGTGACTTTCCTTAACAGAAAACAACTCTTGCTCGTAGGACCAGAAACTGCATGTGATTCAACTCCATTTAGGACTAGGAAACAAACGCTAGCTCGCCTTACAAGAAACACACTCTGCTTTGGAGAAAAGAGCACTCTTCTACTCTACTGTGTTTCCTATAGGGCCAGAACAGTGAGCTTGTTCAGAACAAAAGAACTGTGCTTCCTACACACACGGACCATATCTAGTTCAACTCTGCTTAGGAAACTGACAAGAACAGTGGCTCCTATTCAGTACAATACACTGTACTTGCTGGGAACAGACGCCAGTGCTATTTGCCCTACGTAAAACAATGGGAGCACAATAGTGACTCTTCTTACCAGAAAACAACTCTTGCTCGTAGGAAAAGAAACTGCATGTGACTCAACTCCATTTAGGACTGCGAAACAAACGCGAGCTCGCCTTACAAGAAACACACTCTGCTTTTGATAAAAAAGCACTCTTCTACTCTGCTGTGTTGCCTATAGGGCCAGAACAGTGAGCTTGCTCAGAACAAAAGAACTGTGCTTCCTACACACACGGTCCATATCTAGTTCAACTCTGCTTAAGAAACTGAGAAGAACAGTAGCTCCTCTTCAGTCCAATACACTGTACTTGCTGGGAACAGACGCCAGTGCTATTTGCACTGTGTATGGCAATGGGAGCACAATAGTGACTTTCCTTACCAGAAAACAACTCTTGCTCATAGGACCAGAAACTGCATGTGATTCAACTCCATTTAGGACTGGGAAACAAACGCTAGCTCGCCTTACAAGAAACACACTCTGCTTTTGAGAAAAGAGCACTCTTCTACTCTACTGTTTCCTATAGGGCCAGAACAGTGAGCTTGCTCAGAACAAAAGAAATGTGCTTCCTCCACACACGGGCCATATCTAGTTCAACTCTGCTTAGGAAATTGACAAGAACAGTAGCTCCTATTCAGTACAATACACTGTACTTGCTGGGAACAGACGCCAGTGCTTTTTGCACTGTGTATGGCAATGGGAGCACAATAGTGACTTTCCTTAACAGAAAACAACTCTTGCTCGTAGGACCAGAAACTGCATGTGATTCAACTCCATTTAGGACTAGGAAACAAACGCTAGCTCGCCTTACAAGAAACACACTCTGCTTTGGAGAAAAGAGCACTCTTCTACTCTACTGTGTTTCCTATATGGCCAGAACAGTGAGCTTGTTCAGAACAAAAGAACTGTGCTTCCTACACACACGGACCATATCTAGTTCAACTCTGCTTAGGAAACTGACAAGAACAGTGGCTCCTATTCAGTACAATACACTGTACTTGCTGGGAACAGACGCCAGTGCTATTTGCCCTATGTAAAACAATGGGAGCACAATAGTGACTCTTCTTAACAGAAAACAACTCTTGCTCGTAGGAAAAGAAACTGCATGTGACTCAACTCCATTTAGGACTGCGAAACAAACGCGAGCTCGCCTTACAAGAAACACACTCTGCTTTTGATAAAAAAGCACTCTTCTACTCTGCTGTGTTGCCTATAGGGCCAGAACAGTGAGCTTGCTCAGAACAAAAGAACTGTGCTTCCTACACACATGGTCCATATCTAGTTCAACTCTGCTTAAGAAACTGAGAAGAACAGTAGCTCCTCTTCAGTCCAATACACTGTACTTGCTGGGAACAGACGCCAGTGCTATTTGCACTGTGTATGGCAATGGGAGCACAATAGTGACTTTCCTTACCAGAAAACAACTCTTGCTCATAGGACCAGAAACTGCATGTGATTCAACTCCATTTAGGACTGGGAAACAAACGCTAGCTCGCCTTACAAGAAACACACTCTGCTTTTGAGAAAAGAGAACTCTTCTACTCTACTGTGTTTCCTATACGGAAAGAACAGTGAGCTTGCTCAGAACAAAGAACTGTGCTTCCTACACACATGGCCATATCTAGTTCAATTCTGCTTAGGAACCTGACAAGAACAGTAGCTCCTCTTCAGTCCAATACACTGTACTTGCTGGGAAAAAACGCCAGTGCTTTTTGCACTGTGTATGGCAATGGGAACACAATAGTGACTTTCCTTAACAGAAAACAACTCTTGCTCGTAGGACCAGAAACTGCATGTGATTCAACTCCATTTAGGACTAGGAAACAAACGCTAGCTCGCCTTACAAGAAACACACTCTGCTTTGGAGAAAAGAGCACTCTTCTACTCTACTGTGTTTCCTATAGGGCCAGAACAGTGAGCTTGTTCAGAACAAAAGAACTGTGCTTCCTACACACAGGGACCATTTCTAGTTCAACTCTGCTTAGGAAACTGACAAGAACAGTAGCTCCTCTTCAATCCGATACACTGTACTTGCTGGGAACAGATGCGAGTGCTATTTGCACTGTGTATGGCAATGGGAGCACAATAGTGACTTTCCTTACCAGAAAACAACTCTTGCTCATAGGACCAGAAACTGCATGTGATTCAACTCCATTTAGGACTGGG
Organism: Peromyscus eremicus; assembly: GCF_949786415.1. Lineage (NCBI taxonomy): Eukaryota > Metazoa > Chordata > Mammalia > Rodentia > Cricetidae > Peromyscus > Peromyscus eremicus. The sequence continues at coordinate 42,478 of NW_026735588.1, read as the reverse complement.
AAACAAACGCTAGCTCGCCTTACAAGAAACACACTCTGCTTTTGAGAAAATAGAACTCTTCTTCTCTACTGTGTTTCCTATAGGGAAAGAACAGTGAGCTTGCTCAGAACAAAGAACTGTGCTTCCTACACACATGGCCATATCTAGTTCAATTCTGCTTAGGAACCTGACAAGAACAGTAGCTCCTCTTCAGTCCAATACACTGTACATGCTCGGAACAGACGCCAGTGCTATTTGCCCTGTGTAAAACAATTTGAGCACAATAGTGACTCTTCTTACCAGAAAACATCTCTTGCTCGTAGGACCAGAAACTGCATGTGACTCAACTCCATTTAGGACTGGGAAACAAACGCTAGCTTGACTTACAAGAAACACACTCTGCTTTTGAGAAAAGAGCACTCTTCTACTCTACTGTGTTTCCTATAGGGCCAGAACAGTGAGCTTGCTCAGAACAAAAGAACTGTGCTTCCTACACACACGGTCCATATCTAGTTCAACTCTGCTTAAGAAACTGAGAAGAACAGTAGCTCCTCTTCAGTCCAATACACTGTACTTGCTGGGAACAGACGGGAGTGCTATTTGCACTGTGTATGGCAATGGGAGCGCAATAGTGACTTTCCTTACCAGAAAACAACTCTTGCTCGTAGGACCAGAAACTGCATGTGATTCAGCTCCATTTAGGACTGGGAAACAAATGCTAGCTCGCCTTACAAGAAACACACTCTGCTTTTGAGAAAAGAGCAATCTTCCACTCTACTGTGTTTCCTATGGGGTCCAAACAGTGAGCTTGCTCAGAACAAAAAAACTGTGCTTCCTACACATGGCCATATCTAGTTCAAGTCTGCTTAGGAACCTGACAAGAACAGTAGATCCTCTTTAGTCCAATACACTGTACTTGCTGGGAACAGACGCCAGTGCTATTTGCACTGTGTATGGCAATGGGAGCACAATAGTGACTTTCCTTACCAGAAAACAACTCTTGCTCATAGGACCAGAAACTGCATGTGATTCAACTCCATTTAGGACTGGGAAACAAACGCTAGCTCGCCTTACAAGAAACACACTCTTTTTTTGAGAAAAAAGAACTCTCGTACTCTACTGTGTTTCCTATAGGGAAAGAACAGTGAGCTTGCTCAGAACAAAGAACTGTGCTTCCTACACACATGGCCATATCTATTTCAATTCTGCTTAGGAACCTGACAAGAACAGTAGCTCCTCTTCAGTCCAATACACTGTACATGCTGGGAACAGACGCCAGTGCTATTTGCCCTGTGTAAAACAATGGGAGCACAATAGTGACTCTTCTTACCAGAAAACAACTCTTGCTCGTAGGAACAGAAACTGCATGTGATTCAACTCCATTTAGGACTGGGAAACAAACGCTAGCTCGCCTTACAAGAAACACACTCTGCTTTGGAGAAAAGAGCACTCTTCTACTCTACTGTGTTTCCTATAGGGCCAGAACAGTGAGCTTGTTCAGAACAAAAGAACTGTGCTTCCTACACACACGGACCATATCTAGTTCAACTCTGCTTAGGAAACTGACAAGAACAGTAGCTCCTATTCAGTCCGATACACTGTACTTGCTGGGAAAAGAAGCGAGTGCTATTTGCACTGTGTATGGCAATGGGAGCGCAATAGTGACTTTCCTTACTAGAAAACAACTCTTGCTCTTAGGACCAGAAACTGCATGTGATTCAACTCCATTTAGGACTGGGAAACAAACGCTAGCTTGCCTTACAAGAAACACACTCTGCTTTTGAGAAAAGAGAACTCCTCTACTCTACTGTGTTTCCTATAGGGAAAGAACTGTGAGCTTGCTCAGAACAAAGAACTGTGCTTCCTACACACATGGCCATATCTAGTTCAATTCTGCTTAGGAACCTGACAAGAACAGTAGCTCCTCTTCAGTCCAATACACTGTACATGCTGGGAACAGACGACAGTGCTATTTGCCCTGTGTAAAACAATGGGAGCACAATAGTGACTCTTCTTACCAGAAAACTACTCTTGCTCGTAGGAACAGAAACTGCATGTGACTCAACTCCATTTAGGACTGCGAAACAAACGCGAGCTCGCCTTACAAGAAACACACTCTGCTTTTGATAAAAGAGCACTCTTCTACTCTACTGTGTTTCCTATAGGGCCAGAACAGTGAGCTTGCTCAGAACAAAAGAACTGTGCTTCCTACACACACGGTCCATATCTAGTTCAACTCTGCTTAAGAACCTGAGAAGAACAGTAGCTCCTCTTCAGTCCAATACACTGTACTTGCTGGGAACAGACGGGAGTGCTATTTGCACTGTGTATGGCAATGGGAGCGCAATAGTGACTTTCCTTACCAGAAAACAACTCTTGCTCGTAGGACCAGAAACTGCATGTGATTCATCTCCATTTAAGACTGGGAAACAAATGCTAGCTCGCCTTACAAAAACACACTCTGCTTTTGAGAAAAGAGCAATCTTCCACTCTACTGTGTTTCCTATGGGGTCTGAACAGTGAGCTTGCTCAGAACAAAAAAACTGTGCTTCCTACACACACGGCCATATCTAGTTCAAGTCTGCTTAGGAACCTGACAAGAACAGTAGATCCTCTTCATTCCAATACACTGTACTTGCTGGGAACAGACGCCAGTGCTATTTGTCCTGTATATGGCAATGGCAGAACAATAGTTACTCTTCTTACCAGAAAAAAACTCTTGCTTGTAGGACCAGAAACTGCATGTGATTCAACTCCATTTAGGACTGGGAAACAAACGCTAGCTCGTCTTACAAGAAACACACTCTGCTTTTGAGAAAAGAGCACTCTTCTACTCTACTGTGTTTCCTATAGGGCCAGAACAGTGAGCTTGCTCAGAACAAAAGAAATGTGCTTACTCCACACACGGGCCATATCTAGTTCAACTCTGCTTAGGAAACTGACAAGAACAATAGCTCCTATTCAGTCCGATACACTGTACTTGCTGGGAACAGACGCCAGTGCTATTTGCACTGTGTATGGCAATGGGAGCACAATAGTGACTTTCCTTACCAGAAAACAACTCTTGCTCATAGGACCAGAAACTGCATGTGATTCAACTCCATTTAGGACTGGGAAACAAACGCTAGCTCGCCTTACAAGAAACACACTCTTTTTTTGAGAAAAAAGAACTCTCGTACTCTACTGTGTTTCCTATAGGGAAAGAACAGTGAGCTTGCTCAGAACAAAGAACTGTGCTTCCTACACACATGGCCATATCTATTTCAATTCTGCTTAGGAACCTGACAAGAACAGTAGCTCCTCTTCAGTTCAATACACTGTACATGCCGGGAACAGACGCCAGTGCTATTTGCCCTGTGTAAAACAATGGGAGCACAATAGTGACTCTTCTTACCAGAAAACAACTCTTGCTCGTAGGAACAGAAACTGCATGTGATTCAACTCCATTTAGGACTGGGAAACAAACGCTAGCTCGCCTTACAAGAAACACACTCTGCTTTGGAGAAAAGAGCACTCTTCTACTCTACTGTGTTTCCTATAGGGCCAGAACAGTGAGCTTGTTCAGAACAAAAGAACTGTGCTTCCTACACACACGGACCATATCTAGTTCAACTCTGCTTAAGAACCTGAGAAGAACAGTAGCTCCTCTTCAATCCAATACACTGTACTTGCTGGGAACAGACGGGAGTGCTATTTGCACTGTGTATGGCAATGGGAGCGCAATAGTGACTTTCCTTACCAGAAAACAACTCTTGCTCGTAGGACCAGAAACTGCATGTGATTCAGCTCCATTTGAGACTGGGAAACAAATGCTAGCTCGCCTTACAAAAACACACTCTGCTTTTGAGAAAAGAACAATCTTCCACTCTACTGTGTTTCCTATGGGGTCTGAACAGTGAGCTTGCTCAGAACAAAAACCTGTGCTTCCTACACACACGGCCATATCTAGTTCAAGTCTGCTTAGGAACCTGACAAGAACAGTAGATCCTCTTCATTCCAATACACTGTACTTGCTGGGAACAGACGCCAGTGCTATTTGTCCTGTATATGGCAATGGCAGAGCAATAGTTACTCTTCTTACCAGAAAACAACTCTTGCTTGTAGGACCAGAAACTGCATGGGATTCAACTCCATTTAGGACTGGGAAACAAACGCTAGCTCGCCTTACAAGAAACACACTCTGCTTTTGAGAAAAGAGCACTCTTCTACTCTACTGTGTTTCCTATAGGGCCAGAAGAGGGAGCTTGCTCATAACAAAAGAAATGTGCTTCCTCAACACAGGGGCCATATCTAGTTCAACTCTGCTTAGGAAACTGACAAGAACAGTAGCTCCTATTCAGTACAATACACTGTACTTGCTGGGAACAGACGCCAGTGCTATTTGCACTGTGTATGGCAATGGGAGCACAATAGTGAGTTTCCTTAACAGAAAACAACTCTTGCTCGTAGGACCAGAAACTGCATGTGATTCAACTCCATTTAGACTAGGAAACAAACGCTAGCTTGCCTTACAAGAAACACACTCTGCTTTTGAGAAAAGAGCACTCTTCTACTCTACTGTGTTTCCTATAGGGCCAGAACAGTGAGCTTGCTCAGAACAAAAGAACTGTGCTTCCTACACACACCGACCATATCTAGTTCAACTCTGCTTAGGAAACTGACAAGAACAGTAGCTCCTATTCAGTCCGATACACTGTACTTGCTGGGAACAGATGCGAGTGCTATTTGCACTGTGTATGGCAGTGGGAGCACAATAGTGACTTTCCTTACCAGAAAACAACTCTTGCTCATAGGACCAGAAACTGCATGTGACTCAACTCCATTTAGGACTGGGAAACAAACGCTACCTCGTCTTACAAGAAACACACTCTGATTTTGAGAAAAGAGCACTCTTCTCCTCTACTGTGTTTCCTATGGGGTTTGAACAGTGAGCTTGCTCAGAACAAAAGAACTGTGCTTCCTACACACACGGACCATATCTAGTTCAATTCTGCTTAGGAACCTGACAAGAACAGTAGATCTTCTTCAGTCCAATACACTATACATGCTGGGAACAGACGCCAGTGCTATTTGCCCTGTGTATGACAATGGGAGCACAATAGTTACTCTTCTTACCAGAAAACAACTCTTGCTCGTAGGACCAAAAACTGCATGTGACTCAACTCCATTTAGGACTGGGAAACAAACGCGAGCTCACCTTACAAGAAAAACACTCTGCTTTAGAGATAAGAGCACTCATCTACTCTACTGTGTTTCCTATAGGGCCAGAAGAGTGAGCTTGCTCAGAACATAATAACTGTGCTTCCTACACAAATGGGCCATATCTAGTTCAACAATGCTTAGGAAACTGACAAGAACAATAGCTCCTATTCAGTCCGATACACTGTACTTGCTGGGAACAGACGCCATTGCTCTTTGCACTGTGTATGGCAATGGGAGCACAATAGTGACTTTCCTTACCGGAAAACAACTCTTGCTCATAGGACCAGAAACTGCATGTGATTCAACTCCATTTAGGACTGGGAAACAAACGCTAGCTCGCCTTAAAAGCAACACACTCTTTTTTTGAGAAAAAAGAACTCTCGTACTCTACTGTGTTTCCTATAGGGAAAGAACAGTGAGCTTGCTCAGAATAAAGAACTGTGCTTCCTACACACATGGCCATATCTAGTTCAATTCTGCTTAGGAACCTGACAAGAACAGTAGCTCCTCTTCAGTCCAATACACTGTACATGCTGGGAACAGACGCCAGTGCTATTTGCCCTGTGTAAAACAATGGGAGCACAATAGTGACTCTTCTTACCAGAAAACAACTCTTGCTCGTAGGAACAGAAACTGCATGTGATTCAACTCCATTTAGGACTGGGAAACAAACGCTAGCTCGCCTTACAAGAAACACACTCTGCTTTTGAGAAAAGAGCACTCTTCTACTCTACTGTTTCCTATAGGGCCAGAACAGTGAGCTTGCTCAGAACAAAAGAAATGTGCTTCCTCCACACACGGGCCATATCTAGTTCAACTCTGCTTAGGAAATTGACAAGAACAGTAGCTCCTATTCAGTACAATACACTGTACTTGCTGGGAACAGACGCCAGTGCTTTTTGCACTGTGTATGGCAATGGGAGCACAATAGTGACTTTCCTTAACAGAAAACAACCCTTGCTCGTAGGACCAGAAACTGCATGTGATTCAACTCCATTTAGGACTAGGAAACAAACGCTAGCTCGCCTTACAAGAAACACACTCTGCTTTGGAGAAAAGAGCACTCTTCTACTCTACTGTGTTTCCTATAGAGCCAGAACAGTGAGCTTGTTCAGAACAAAAGAACTGTGCTTCCTACACACACGGACCATATCTAGTTCAACTCTGCTTAGGAAACTGACAAGAACAGTGGCTCCTATTCAGTACAATACACTGTACTTGCTGGGAACAGACGCCAGTGCTATTTGCCCTACGTAATACAATGGGAGCACAATAGTGACTCTTCTTACCAGAAAACAACTCTTGCTCGTAGGAAAAGAAACTGCATGTGACTCAACTCCATTTAGGACTGCGAAACAAACGCGAGCTCGCCTTACAAGAAACACACTCTGCTTTTGATAAAAAAGCACTCTTCTACTCTGCTGTGTTGCCTATAGGGCCAGAACAGTGAGCTTGCTCAGAACAAAAGAACTGTGCTTCCTACACACACGGTCCATATCTAGTTCAACTCTGCTTAAGAAACTGAGAAGAACAGTAGCTCCTCTTCAGTCCAATACACTGTACTTGCTGGGAACAGACGCCAGTGCTATTTGCACTGTGTATGGCAATGGGAGCACAATAGTGACTTTCCTTACCAGAAAACAACTCTTGCTCATAGGACCAGAAACTGCATGTGATTCAACTCCATTTAGGACTGGGAAACAAACGCTAGCTCGCCTTACAAGAAACACACTCTGCTTTTGAGAAAAGAGCACTCTTCTACTCTACTGTTTCCTATAGGGCCAGAACAGTGAGCTTGCTCAGAACAAAAGAAATGTGCTTCCTCCACACACGGGCCATATCTAGTTCAACTCTGCTTAGGAAATTGACAAGAACAGTAGCTCCTATTCAGTACAATACACTGTACTTGCTGGGAACAGACGCCAGTGCTTTTTGCACTGTGTATGGCAATGGGAGCACAATAGTGACTTTCCTTAACAGAAAACAACTCTTGCTCGTAGGACCAGAAACTGCATGTGATTCAACTCCATTTAGGACTAGGAAACAAACGCTAGCTCGCCTTACAAGAAACACACTCTGCTTTGGAGAAAAGAGCACTCTTCTACTCTACTGTCTTTCCTATATGGCCAGAACAGTGAGCTTGTTCAGAACAAAAGAACTGTGCTTCCTACACACACGGACCATATCTAGTTCAACTCTGCTTAGGAAACTGACAAGAACAGTGGCTCCTATTCAGTACAATACACTGTACTTGCTGGGAACAGACGCCAGTGCTATTTGCCCTATGTAAAACAATGGGAGCACAATAGTGACTCTTCTTACCAGAAAACAACTCTTGCTCGTAGGAAAAGAAACTGCATGTGACTCAACTCCATTTAGGACTGCGAAACAAACGCGAGCTCGCCTTACAAGAAACACACTCTGCTTTTGATAAAAAAGCACTCTTCTACTCTGCTGTGTTGCCTATAGGGCCAGAACAGTGAGCTTGCTCAGAACAAAAGAACTGTGCTTCCTACACACATGGTCCATATCTAGTTCAACTCTGCTTAAGAAACTGAGAAGAACAGTAGCTCCTCTTCAGTCCAATACACTGTACTTGCTGGGAACAGACGCCAGTGCTATTTGCACTGTGTATGGCAATGGGAGCACAATAGTGACTTTCCTTACCAGAAAACAACTCTTGCTCATAGGACCAGAAACTGCATGTGATTCAACTCCATTTAGGACTGGGAAACAAACGCTAGCTCGCCTTACAAGAAACACACTCTGCTTTTGAGAAAAGAGAACTCTTCTACTCTACTGTGTTTCCTATACGGAAAGAACAGTGAGCTTGCTCAGAACAAAGAACTGTGCTTCCTACACACATGGCCATATCTAGTTCAATTCTGCTTAGGAACCTGACAAGAACAGTAGCTCCTCTTCAGTCCAATACACTGTACTTGCTGGGAAAAAACGCCAGTGCTTTTTGCACTGTGTATGGCAATGGGAACACAATAGTGACTTTCCTTAACAGAAAACAACTCTTGCTCTTAGGACCAGAAACTGCATGTGATTCAACTCCATTTAGGACTAGGAAACAAACGCTAGCTCGCCTTACAAGAAACACACTCTGCTTTGGAGAAAAGAGCACTCTTCTACTCTACTGTGTTTCCTATAGGGCCAGAACTGTGAGCTTGTTCAGAACAAAAGAACTGTGCTTCCTACACACAGGGACCATTTCTAGTTCAACTCTGCTTAGGAAAATGACAAGAACAGTAGCTCCTCTTCAATCCGATACACTGTACTTGCTGGGAACAGATGCGAGTGCTATTTGCACTGTGTATGGCAATGGGAGCACAATAGTGACTTTCCTTACCAGAAAACAACTCTTGCTCATAGGACCAGAAACTGCATGTGATTCAACTCCATTTAGGACTGGGAAACAAACGCTAGCTCGCCTTACAAGAAACACACTCTGCTTTTGAGAAAATAGAACTCTTCTTCTCTACTGTGTTTCCTATAGGGAAAGAACAGTGAGCTTGCTCAGAACAAAGAACTGTGCTTCCTACACACATGGCCATATCTAGTTCAATTCTGCTTAGGAACCTGACAAGAACAGTAGCTCCTCTTCAGTCCAATACACTGTACATGCTCGGAACAGACGCCAGTGCTATTTGCCCTGTGTAAAACAATTTGAGCACAATAGTGACTCTTCTTACCAGAAAACATCTCTTGCTCGTAGGACCAGAAACTGCATGTGACTCAACTCCATTTAGGACTGGGAAACAAACACTAGCTTGACTTACAAGAAACACACTCTGCTTTTGAGAAAAGAGCACTCTTCTACTCTACTGTGTTTCCTATAGGGCCAGAACAGTGAGCTTGCTCAGAACAAAAGAACTGTGCTTCCTACACACACGGTCCATATCTAGTTCAACTCTGCTTAAGAAACTGAGAAGAACAGTAGCTCCTCTTCAGTCCAATACACTGTACTTGCTGGGAACAGACGGGAGTGCTATTTGCACTGTGTATGGCAATGGGAGCGCAATAGTGACTTTCCTTACCAGAAAACAACTCTTGCTCGTAGGACCAGAAACTGCATGTGATTCAGCTCCATTTAGGACTGGGAAACAAATGCTAGCTCGCCTTACAAGAAACACACTCTGCTTTTGAGAAAAGAGCAATCTTCCACTCTACTGTGTTTCCTATGGGGTCCAAACAGTGAGCTTGCTCAGAACAAAAAAACTGTGCTTCCTACACATGGCCATATCTAGTTCAAGTCTGCTTAGGAACCTGACAAGAACAGTAGATCCTCTTCAGTCCAATACACTGTACTTGCTGGGAACAGACGCCAGTGCTATTTGTCCTGTGTATGGCAATGGCAGAGCAATAGTTACTCTTCTTACCAGAAAACAACTCTTGCAAGTAGGACCAGAAACTGCATGGGATTCAACTCCATTTAGGACTGGGAAACAAACGCTAGCTAGCCATTTGAGAAACATACTCTGCTTTTGAGAAAAGAGCATCTTCTACTCTACTGTGTTTCCTATGGGGTCCAAACAGTGAGCATGCTCAGAACAAAAGAACTGTGCTTCCTACACACACGGAACAAATCTAGTTCAACTCTGCTTAGGAAACTGACAAGAACAGTAGCTCCTATTCCGTCCAATACACTGTACTAGATGGGAACAGACACGAGTGCTATGCACTGTGTATGAAAATGGAAGCACAATAGTGACTCTTCTTACCAGAAAACAACTCTTGCTCCTAGGACCAAAAACTGCATGTGACTCAACTCCATTTAGGACTGGGAAACAAAAGTGAGCTCACCTGACAAGAAAAACACTCTGCTTTAGAGATAAGAGCACTCATCTACTCTACTGTGTTTCCTATAGGGCCAGAAGAGTGAGCTGCTCAGAACATAATAACTGTGCTTCCTACACACGGGCCATATCTAGTTCAACTCTGCTTACGAAACTGACAAGAACAATAGCTCCTCTTCAGTCCGATACACTGTACTTGCTGGGAACAGAAGCCAGTGCTATTTGCACTGTGTATGGCAATGGGAGCACAATTGTGACTTTCCTTAACAGAAAACAACTCTTGCTCATAGGACCAGAAACTGCATGTGATTCAACTCCATTTAGGACTAGGAAACAAATGCTAGCTCGCCTTACAAGAAACACACTCTGCTTTGGAGAAAAGAGCACTCTTCTACTCCACTGTGTTTCCTATAGAACCAGAACAGTGAGCTTGCTCAGAATAAAAGAACTGTGCTTCCTACACACACGGACCATATCTAGTTCAACTCTGCTTAGGAAACTGACAAGAACAGTAGCTCCTATTCAGTCCAATACACTGTACATGCTGGGAACAGACGCGAATGCTATTTGCACTGTGTATGGCAATTGGAGCGCAATAGTGACTCTTCTTTCCAGAAAACAACTCTTGCTGGTAGGACCAAAAACTGCATGTGACTCATCTCCATTTAGGACTGCGAAACAAACGGGAGCTCGCCTTACAAGAAACACACTCTACTTTAGAGAAAAGAGCACTCTTCTACTCTACTGTGTTTGCTATAGGGCCAGAAGAGTGAGCTTGCTCAGAACATAAGAACTGTGCTTCCTACACACACGGGCCATATCTAGTTCAACTCTGCTTAGGAAACTGACAAGAACAGTAGCTCCTATTCAGTCCGATACACTGTACTAGCTGGGAACAGACAGGAGTGCTATTTGCACTGTGTATGGCAGTGGGAGCGCAATAGTGACTTTCCTTACCAGAAAACAACTCTTGCTCATAGGACCAGAAACTGCATGTGATTCAACTCCATTTAGGACTGGGAAACAAACTCTAGCTCGCCTTACAAGAAACACACTCTGCTTTTGAGAAAAGAGCACTCTTCTACTCTACTGTGTTTCCTATGGGGTCCAAACAGTGAGCTTGCTCAGAACAAAAGAACTGTGCTTCCTACACACACGGGCCATATCTCGTTCAACTCTGCTTAGGAAACTGACAAGAACAGTAGCTCCTCTTCAGTCCGATACACTGTACTTGCTTTAACAGACGTGAGTGCTATTTGCACTGTGTATGGCAATGGGAGCGCAATAGTGACTTTCCTTACCAGAAAAAAACTCTTGTTCATAGAACCAGAAACTGCATGTGATTCAACTCCATTTAGGACTGGGAAACAAACGCTAGCTCGCCTTACAAGAAACACACTCTGCTTTTGAGAAAAGAGCACTCTTCTACTCTACTCTGTTTCCTATAGCTCCTAACAGTCAGCTTGCTCAGAACAAAACAACTGTGCTTCCTACACACACGGGCCATACCTAGTTCAACTCTGCTTAGGAAACTGACAAGAACAGTAGCTCCTCTTCAGTCCGATACACTGTACTAGCTGGGAACAGACAGGAGTGCTATTTGCACTGTGTATGGCAATGGGAGCACAATAGTGACTTTCCTTACCAGAAAACAACTCTTGGTGAAAGGACCAGAAACTGCATGTGATTCAACTCCATTTAGGACTGGGAAACAAACGCTAGCTCGTCTTACAAGAAAAACACTCTGCTTTTGAGAAAAGAGCACTCTTCTACTCTACTGTGATTCCTATGGGGTCCGAACAGTGAGCTTGCTCAGAACAAAAGAACTGTGCTTCCTACACACACGGGCCATGTCTAGTTCAACTCTGCTTGGGAAACTGACAAGAAAAGTAGCTCCTATTCAGTCCAATACACTGTACTTGCTGGGAACAGACGCCAGTGCTATTTGCACTGTGTATTGCAATTAGAGCACAATAGTGACTCTTCTTACCAGAAAACAACTCTTGCTCGTGGAACGAAAAACTTTATGTGACTCAACGCCATTTAGGACTGGGAAACAAACGCGAGCTCGCCTTACAAGAAACACACTCTGCTTTTGAGATAAGAGCACTCTTCTACTCTACTCTGTTTCCTATAGGGCCAGAACAGTGAGCTTGCTCAGAACATAAGAACTGTGCTTCCTACACACACGGGCCATATCTAGTTCAACTCTGCTTAGGAAACTGACAAGAACAGTAGCTCCTCTTCAGTCCGATACACTGTACTAGCTGGGAACAGACAGGAGTGCTATTTGCACTGTGTATGGCAGTGGGAGCGCAATAGTGACTTTCCTTACCAGAAAACAACTCTTGCTCATAGGACCAGAAACTGCATGTGATTCAACTCCATTTAGGACTGGGAAACAAACGCTAGCTCGCCTTACAAGAAACACACTCTGCTTTTGAGAAAAGAGCACTCTTCTACTCTACTGTGTTTCCTATGGGGTCCAAACAGTGAGCTTGCTCAGAACAAAAGAACTGTGCTTCCTACACACACGGGCCATATCTCGTTCAACTCTGCTTAGGAAACTGACAAGAACAGTAGCTCCTCTTCAGTCCGATACACTGTACTTGCTTTAACAGACGTGAGTGCTATTTGCACTGTGTATGGCAATGGGAGCGCAATAGTGACTTTCCTTACCAGAAAAAAACTCTTGTTCATAGAACCAGAAACTGCATGTGATTCAACTCCATTTAGGACTGGGAAACAAACGCTAGCTCGCCTTACAAGAAACACACTCTGCTTTTGAGAAAAGAGCACTCTTCTACTCTACTCTGTTTCCTATAGCTCCTAACAGTCAGCTTGCTCAGAACAAAACAACTGTGCTTCCTACACACACGGGCCATACCTAGTTCAACTCTGCTTAGGAAACTGACAAGAACAGTAGCTCCTCTTCAGTCCGATACACTGTACTAGCTGGGAACAGACAGGAGTGCTATTTGCACTGTGTATGGCAATGGGAGCACAATAGTGACTTTCCTTACCAGAAAACAACTCTTGGTCAAAGGACCAGAAACTGCATGTGATTCAACTCCATTTAGGACTGGGAAACAAACGCTAGCTCGTCTTACAAGAAAAACACTCTGCTTTTGAGAAAAGAGCACTCTTCTACTCTACTGTGATTCCTATGGGGTCCGAACAGTGAGCTTGCTCAGAACAAAAGAACTGTGCTTCCTACACACACGGACCATATCTAGTTCAATTCTGCTTAGGAACCTGACAAGAACAGTAGATCCTCTTCAGTCCAATACACTATACATGCTGGGAACAGACCCTAGTGCTATTTGCCGTGTGTATGACAATGGGAACACAATAGTGACTCTTTTTACCAGAAAACAACTCTTTTCGTAGGACCAGAAACTGCATGTGATTCAACTCCATTTAGGACTGGGAAACAAACGCTAGCTTGCCTTACAAGAAACACACTCTGCTTTTGAGAAAAGAGCACTCTTCTACACTACTGTGTTTCCTATAGGGCCAGAACAGTGAGCTTGCTCAGAATAAAAGAAATGTGCTTCCTCCACACACGGGCCACATCTAGTTCAACTCTGCTTAGGAAACTGATAAGAACAGTAGCTCCTATTCAGTACAATACACTGTACTTGCTGGGAACAGACGCCAGTGCTACTTGCACTGTGTATGGCAATGGGAGCACAATAGTGACTTTCCTTAACAGAAAACAACTCTTGCTCGTAGGACCAGAAACTGCATGTGATTCAACTCCATTTAGGACTAGGAAACAAACGCTAGCTCGCCTTACAAGAAACACACTCTTCTTTTGAGAAAAGAGCACTCTTCTACTTTACTGTGTTTCCTATGGGGTCCAAACAGTGAGCTTGCTCAGAACAAAAGAACTGTGCTTCCTACACACACGGGCCATATCTCGTTCAACTCTGCTTAGGAAACTGACAAGAACAGTAGCTCCTCTTCAGTCCAATACACTGTACTTGCTGGGAACAGACGCGAGTGCTATTTGCACTGTGTATGACAATGGGAGCACAATAGTGACTTTCCTTAACAGAAAACAACTCTTGCTCATAGGACCAGAAACTGCATGTGATTCAACTCCATTTAGGACTAGGAAACAAATGCTAGCTCGCCTTACAAGAAACACACTCTGCTTTTGAGAAAAGAGCACTCTTCTACTCTACTGTGTTTCCTATAGGGCCAGAACAGTGAGCTTGCTCAGAACAAAAGAACTGTGCTTCCTACACACACGGACCATATCTAGTTCAACTCTGCTTAGGAAACTGACAAGAACAGTAGCTCTTATTCAGTCCAATACACTGTACATGCTGGGAACAGACTCGAATGCTCTTTGCACTGTGTATGGCAATTGGGGCGCAATAGTGACTCTTCTTTCCAGAAAACAACTCTTGCTAGTAGGACCAAAAACTGCATGTGACTCATCTCCATTTAGGACTGCGAAACAAACGCGAGCTCGCCTTACAAGAAACACACTCTGCTTTAGAGAAAAGAGCACTCTTCTACTCTACTGTGTTTCCTATAGGGCCAGAACAGTAGCTTGCTCAGAACATAAGAACTGTGCTTCTTCACACACGGGCCATATCTAGTTCAACTCTGCTTGGGAAACTGACAAGAACAGTATCTCCTATTCAGTCCAATACACTGTACTTGCTGGGAACAGACACGAGTTCTATTTGCACTGTGTATTGCAATTGGAGCACAATAGTGACTCTTCTTACCAGAAAACAACTCTTGCTCATAGAACGAAAAACTTTATGTGACTCAACTCCATTTAGGACTGGGAAACAAACGCGAGCTCGCCTTACAAGAAACATACTCTGCTTTTGAGAAAAGAGCACTCTTCTACTATACTCTGTTTCCTATAGGGCCAGAACAGTGAGCTTGCTCAGAACATAAGAACTGTGCTTCCTACACACACGGGCCATATCTAGTTCAACTCTGCTTAGGAAACTGACAAGAACAGTAGCTCCTCTTCAGTCCGATACACTGTACTAGCTGGGAACAGAGAGGAGTGCTATTTGCACTGTGTATGGTAATGGGAGCGCAATAGTGACTTTCCTTACCAGAAAACAACTCTTGCTCATAGGACCAGAAACTGCATGTGATTCAACTCCATTTAGGACTGGGAAACAAACGCGAGCTCACCTTACAAGAAAAACACTCTGCTTTAGAGAAAAGAGCACTCATCTACTCTGCTGCGTTTCCTATAGGGGCAGAAGAGTGAGCTTGCTCAGAACATAAGAACTGTGCTTCCTACACACACGGGCCATATCTAGTTCAACTCTGCTTAGGAAACTTACAAGAACAGTAGCTCCTATTCAGTCTGATACACTGTACTTGATGGGAACAGACGCCAGTGCTATTTGCACTGTGTATGGCAATGGGAGCACAATAGTGACTTTCCTTACCAGAAAACAACTCTTGCTCATAGGACCAGAAACTGCATGTGATTCAACTCCATTTAGGCCTGGTATACAAACGCTAGCTCGCCTTACAAGAAACACACTCCGTTTTTGAGAAAAGAGCACTCTTCTACTCTACACTGTTTCCTATGGGTCTAAACAGTCAGCTTGCTCAGAACAAAACAACTGTGCTTACTACAGACACGGACCATATCTGGTTCAAAACTGCTTAGGAAACTAACAAGAACAGTAGCTCCTCTTGAGTCCAATACACTGTACTTGCTGGGAACAGACGCGAGTGCTATTTGGACTGTGTATGGCAATGGGAGCACAAAAGTGACTCTTCTTACCAGAAAACAACTCTTGCTCGTAGGACCAAAAACTTTATGTGACTCAACTCTATTTAGGACTGGGAAACAAACGCAAGTTCACCTTACAAGAAACACACTCTGCTTTAGAGAAAAGAGCACTCTTCTACTCTACTGTGTTTCCTATGGGGTCCAAACAGTGAGCTTGCTCAGAATAAAAAAAATGTGCTTCCTACACACACGGCTATATCTAGTTCAATTCTGCATAAGAATCTGACAAGAACAGTAGATCCTCTTTAGTCCAATACACTGTACTTGCTGGGAACAGACGTGAGTGCTCTTTGCACTGTGTATGGCATTTGGAGCACAGTAGTGACTCTTCTTACCAGAAAACAACTCTTGCTCGTAGGACCAAAAAGTGCATGTGACTCAACTCCATTGCTTTAGAGAAAAGAGCACTCTTCTACTCTATTGTGTTTCCTATAGGGCCAGAACAGTGAGCTTGCTCAGAACAAAAGAACTGTGCTTCCAACACACGGGCCATATCTAGTTCAATTCTGCTTAGGAAACTGACAAGAACTGTAGCTCCACTTCAGTCCAATATACTGTACATACTGGGAACAGATGCCAGTGCTATTTGCCATGTGTATGACAATGGGAGCGCAATAGTGACTCTTCTTACCAGAAAACACTATTGCTCGTAGAACCAGAAACTGCATGTGATTCAACTCCATTTAGGACTCGGAAACAAACGCTAGCTTGCCTTACAAGAAACACACTCTGCTTTTGAGGAAAGAGCACTCTTCTACTCTACTGTGTTTCCTATAGGGCCAGAACAGTGATCTTGCTCAGAACAAAAGAACTGTGCTTCCAACACGCGGGCCATATCTAGTTCAACTCTGCTTAGGAAACTGACAAGAACAGTATCTTCAATTCAGTCCAATACACTGTACTTGCTGGGAACAGACGCGAGTGCTATTTGCACTGTGTATGGCAATGGGAGCGCAATAGTGACTTTCCTTACCAGAAAACAACTCTTGCTCATAGGACCAGAAACTGCATGTGATTCAGCTCCATTTACAACTGGGAACAAATGCTAGCTCGCCTTACAAGAAACACACTCTGCTTTTGAGAAAAGAGCACTCTTCTACTCTACTGTGTTTCCTATGGGGTCCGAACAGTGATCTTTCTCAGAACAAAAAAACTGTGCTTCCTACACACATGGCCATATCTAGTTCAATTCTGCTTAACCTGACAAGAACAGTAGCTCCTCTTCAGTCCAATACACTGTACATGCTGGGAACAGACGCCAGTGCTATTTGCCCTGTGTAAAACAATGGGAGCACAATAGTGACTCTTCTTACCAGACAACAACTCTTGCTCGTAGGACAAGAAACTGCATGGGATTCAACCTCATTTAGGACTGGGAAACAAAAGCTAGCTCGCCTTACAAGAAACACACTCTGCTTTTCAGAAAAGAGGACTCTTCTACTATACTGTGTTTCCTATTGCGCCAGAACAGGGAGCTTGCAAAGAACAAAAGAACTGTGCTTCCTACACACACGGACCATATCTAGTTCAACTCTGCTTAAGAAACTGACAAGAACAATAGCTCCTATTCAGTCGAATACCCTGTACTTGCTGGGAAGAGACGCGAGTGCTATTTGCAATGTGTATGTTAATTGGAGCGCAATAGTGACTCTTCTTACCAGAAAACAACTCTTGCTCATAGGACAAAAAACTGCATGTGACTCAACTCCATTTAGGACTGCGAAACAAACGCGAGCTTGCCTTACAAGAAACACACTCTGCTTTTGAGAAAAGAGCACTCTTCTACTCTACTGTGTTTCCTATAGGGAAAGAACAGTGAGCTTGCTCAGAACAAAAGAACTGTGCTTCCTACACACACGGACCATATCTAGTTCAACTCTGCTTAGGAAACTGACAAGAACAGTAGCTCCTCTTCAGTCCAATACACTGTACTTGATGGGAACAGACTCGAGTGCTATTTCCACTGTTTATGGCAATCGGAGCACAATAGTGACTCTTCATACCTGAAAACAACTCTTGCTCTTAGGACGAAAAACTGCATGTGACTCAACTCCATTTAGGACTGGGAAACAAACGCTAGCTCGCCTTACAAGAAACACACTCTGCTTTATAGAAAAGAGCACTCTTCTACTCTACTGTGTTTCCTACGGGGTCTGAACATTGAGATTGCTCAGAACAAAAAAACTGTGCTTCCTACACAAATGGCCATATCTAGTTCAATTCTGCTTAACCTGACAAGAACAGTAGATCCTCTTCAGTCCAATACACTGTACTTGCTGGGAACAGACGGGAGAGCTATTTGCACTGTGTATGTCAATGGGAGAGCAATAGTGGCTTTCCTTACCAGAAAACAACTCTTGTTCATAGGACCAGAAACTGCATGTGATTCAGCTCCATTTACGACTGGGAAACAAATGCTAGCTCGCCTTACAAGAAAGACACTCTGCTTTTGAGAATAGAGCACTCTTCTACTCTACTGTGTTTCCTAAGGGGTCCGAACAGTGACCTTGCTCAGAACAAAAAAACTGTGCTTCCTAAACACACGGCCATATCTAGTTCAATTCTGCTTAGGAACCTGAAAAGAACAGTAGATACTCTTCAGTTCAATACACTGTACTTGCTGGGAACAGACGCCAGTGCTATTTGTCCTGTGTATGGCAATGGCAGCGCAATAGTGACTCTTCTTACCAGAAAACAATTCTTGATCGTAGGACCAGAAACTGCATGGGATTCAACTCCATTTAGGACTGGGAAACAAACGCTAGCTCGCCATATGAGAAACACACTCTGCTTTTGAGAAAAGAGCACTCTTCTACTCTACTATGTTTCCTATGGGGTCCAAGCAGTGAGCTTGCTCAGAACAAAAGAACTGTTCTTCCTACACACACGGACCTTATGTAGCTCAACTCTGCTTAGGAAACTGACAAGAACAGTAGCTCCTATTCAGTCCAATACACTGTACTTGCTGGGAACAGACGTGAGTGCTATTTGCACTGTGTATGGCAATTGGAGCACAATAGTGCCTCGTCTTACCAGAAAACAACTCTTGCTGGTAGGACAAAAAACTGCATTGACTCAACTCCATGTAGGACTGGGAAACAAACGCGAGCTCACCTTACAATAAAAACATTCTGCTTTAGAGAAAAGAGCACTCATCTACTCTACTCTGTTTCCTTTAGAGCCAGAACAGTGAGCTTGCTCAGAACATAAGAACTGTGCTACCTACACACACGGGCCATATCTAGTTCAACTCTGCTTAGGAAACTGACAAGAACAGTAGCTCCTATTCAGTCCGATACACTGTACTTGCTGGGAACAGACGCCAGTGCTATTTGCACTGTGTATGGCAATGGGAGCACAATAGTGAATTTCCTTACCAGAAAACAAATCTTGCTCATAGGACGAGAAACTGCATGTGATTCAACTCCATTTAGGACTGGGAAACAAACGCTAGCTCGCCTTACAAGAAACACACTCTGCTTTTGAGAAAAAAGAACTCTTCTACTCTACTGTGTTTCCTAAAGGGAAAGAACAGTGAGCTTGCTCAGAACAAAGAACTGTGCTTAGTACACACATGGCCATATCTAGTTCAATTCTGCTTAGGAACCTGACAAGAACAGTAGATCCTCTTCAGTGCAATACACTGTACTTGCTGGGAAAAGACGCCAGTGCTATTTGCACTGTGTATGGCAATGGCAGCGCAATAGTGACTCTTCTTACCAGAAAACAACTCTTGCTCGTAGGACCAGAAACTGCATGGGATTCAACTCCATTTAGGACTGGGAAACAAACGCTAGCTCGCCATATGAGAAACACACTCTGCTTTTGAGAAAAGAGCACTCTTCTACTCTACTGTGTTTCCTATGGGGTCCAAGCAGTGAGCTTCCTCAGAACCAAAGAACTGTGCTTCCTATACACACGGAGCATATCTAGTTCAACTCTGCTTAGGAAACTGACAAGAACAGTAGCTCCTATTCAGTCCAATACACTGTACTTGCTGGGAACAGATGCCAGTGCTATTTGCCCTGTGTAAAACAATGGGAGCACAATAGTGACTCTTCTTACCAGAAAACAACTCTTGCTCGTAGGACCAGGAACTGCATGTGATTCAACTCCATTTAGGACTGGGAAACAAACAAACGCTAGCTCGCCTTACAAGAAACACACTCTGCTTTTGAGAAAAGAGCACTCTTCTACTCTACTGTGTTTCCTATAGGGCCAGAACACTGAGCTTGCTCAGAACAAAAGAAATGTGCTTCCTCCACACACGGGCCATATCTAGTTCAACTCTGCTTAGGAAACTGACAAGAACAGTAGCTCCTATTCAGTAACATACACTGTACATGCTGGGAACAGTTGTCAGTGCTATTTGCACTGTGTATGGCAATGGTAGCGCAATAGTGACTTTCCTTAACAGACAACAACTCTTGCTCGTAGGACCAGAAACTGCATGTGATTCAACTCCATTTAGGACTGGGAAACAAACGCTAGCTCCCCTTACAAGAAACACACTCTGCTTTTGAAAAAAGAGCACTCTTCTACTCTACTCTGTTTCCTATGGGTCCAAACAGTCAGCTTGCTCAGAACAAAACAACTGTGCTTCCTACACACACGGACCATATCTAGTTCAACTCTGATTACGAACTGACAAGAACAGTAGCTCCTCTTCAGTCCAATACACTGTACTTGCTGGGAACAGACGCGAGTGCTATTTGCACTGTGTATGGCAATTGGAGCACAATAGTGACTCTTCTTACCAGAAAACAACTCTTGCACGGAGGACCAAAAATTTTATGTGACTCAACTCTATTTAGGACTGGGAAACAAACGCTAGCTCACCTTACAAGAAACACACTCTGCTTTAGAGAAAAGAGAACTCTTCTACTCTACTGTGTTTCCTATGGGGTCCAAACAGTGAGCTTGCTCAGAACAAAAAAACTGTGCTTCCTACACACACGGCCATATCTAGTTCAATTCTGCTTAAGAACCTGACAAGAACAGTAGATCCTCTTCAGTCCTATACACTGTACTTGCTGGGAACAGAAGTGAGTGCTCTTTGCACTGTGTATGGCATTTGGAGCACAATAGTGATTCTTCTTACCAGAAAACAACTCTTGCTCGTAGGACCAAAAACTGCATGTGACACAACTCCATTGCTTTAGAGAAAAGAGCACTCTTCTACTCTACTGTGTTTCCTATAAGGCCAGAACAGTGAGCTTGCTCAGAACAAAAGATCTGTGCTTCCTACTCACACGGGCCATATCTAGTTCAACTCTGCTTAGGAAACTGACAAGAACAGTAGCTCCTCTTCAGTCTGATACACTGTATTACTGGGAACAGACGCGAGTGCTATTTGCACTGTGTATGGCAATTGGAGCGCAATAGTGACTCTTCTTACCAGAAAACAACTCTTGCTCAGAGAACCAAAAATTTTATGTGACTCAACTCTATTTAGGACTGGGAAACAAACGCTAGCTCACCTTACAAGAAACACAATCTGCTTTAGAGAAAAGAGAACTCTTCTACTCTACTGTGTTTCCTATCGGGTCCAAACAGTGAGCTTGCTCAGAACAAAAAAACTGTGCTTCCTACACACACGGCCATATCTAGTTCAATTCCTCTTAAGAACCTGATAAGAACAGTAGATCCTCTTCAGTCCAATACTCTGTACTTGCTGGGAACAGACGTGAGTGCTCTTTGCACTGTGTATGGCATTTGGAGCAAAATAGTGACTCTTCTTACCAGAAAACAACCCTTGCTCGTAGGACCAAAAACTGCATGTGACTCAACTCCATTGCTTTAGAGAAAAGAGCACTCTTCTACTCTACTCTGTTTCCTATAGGGCCAGAACAGTGAGCTTGCTCAGAACAAAAGAACTGTGCTTCCTACACACACGGGCCATATCTAGTTCAACTCTGGTTAGGAAACTGACAAGAACAGTAGCTCCTATTCAGTCCAATACACTGTACTTGCTGGGAACAGACGTTAGTGCTCTTTGCAAGGTGTATGGCATTTGGAGCACAATAATGACTCTTCTTACCAGAAAACAACTCTTGCTCGTAGGACCAAAAACTGCATGTGACTCAACTCCATTTAGGACTGGGAAACAAACGCGAGCTCGCCTTTGAAGAAACACACTCTGCTTTAGAGAAAAGAGCACTCTTCTACACTACTGTGTTTCCTATAGGGTCAGAACAGTGAGCTTGCTCAGAACAAAAGAACTGTGCTTTCTACACACACGGGCCATATCTAGTTCAACTCTGCTTAGGAAACTGACAAGAACAGTAGCTCCTCTTCAGTCCGATACTTGTACTTGCTGGGAACAGAGGCGAGGGCTATTTGCACTGTGTATGGCAATGGGAACGCAATAGTGACTTTCCTTACCAGAAAACAACTCTTGCTCGTAAGAACAGAAACTGAATGTGATTCAGTTCCATTTAGGATTGGGAAACAAATGCTAGCTCGCCTTACAAGAAACACACTCTGCTTTTGAGAAAAGAGCACTCTCCTACTCTACTGTGTTTCCTATGGGGTCCAAACAGTGAGCTTGCTCAGAACAAAAAAACTGTGCTTCCTACACACATGGCCATATCTAGTTCAATTCTGCTTAGGAACCTGACAAGAACAGTAGATCCTCTTCAGTCCAATACACTGTACTTGCTGGGAACAGACGCCAGTGCTATTTGTCCTGTGTATGGCAATGGCAGCGCAATAGTGACTTTTCTTACCAGAAAACAACTCTTGCTCGTAGGACCAGAAACTTCATCGGATTCAACTCCATTTAGGACTGGGAAACAAACGCTAGCTCGCCATATGAGAAACACACTCTGCTTTTGAGAAAAGAGCACTCTTTTACTCTACTGTTTTTCCTATAGGGCCAGAACAGTGAGCTTGCTCAGAACAAAAGATCTGTGCTTCCAACACACGGGCCATATCTTGTTCAACTCTGCTTAGGAAACTGACAAGAACAGTAGCTCCTCTTCAGTCCAATACACTGTACTTGCTGGGAACAGACGCTAGAGCTATTTCCACTGTGTATGGCAATTGGAGCACAATAGTGACTCTTCTTACCAGAAAACAACTCTTGCTCTTAGGACCAAAAACTGCATGTGATTCAACTCCATTTAGGACTGGGAAACAAACGCTAGCTCGCCTTACAAGAAACACACTCTGCTTTAGAAAAGAGCACTCTTCTACTCTACTGTGTTTCCTATGGGGTCGGAACAGTGAGCTTGCTCAGAACAAAAAAACTGTGCTTCCTACACAAACGGCCATATCTAGTACAATTCTGCTTAGCAACCTGACGAGAACAGTAGATCCTCTTCAGTCCAATACAATGTACTTGCTGGGAACAGATAACATTGCTATTTGTCCTGTGTATGGCAATGACAGCGCAATAGTGACTCTTCTTACCACAAAACAATTCTTGCTCGTAGGACCAGAAACTGCATGGGATTCAACTCCATGTAGGACTGGGAAACAAACGCTAGCTAACCTTACAAGAAACACACTCTGCTTTAGAGAAAAGAGAACTCTTCTACTCTACTGTGTTTCCTATGGGGTCCAAACAGTGAGCTTGCTCAGAAAAAAAGAACTGTGCTTCCTACACACACGGACCATATCTAGTTCAACTCTGGTTAGGAAACTGACAAGAACAGTAGCTCCTATTCAGTCCAATACACTGTACTTGCTGGGAACAGACGTTAGTGCTCTTTGCAAGGTGTATGGCATTTGGAGCACAATAATGACTCTTCTTACCAGAAAACAACTCTTGCTCGTAGGACCAAAAACTGCATGTGACTCAACTCCATTTAGGACTGGGAAACAAACGCGAGCTCGCCTTTGAAGAAACACACTCTGCTTTAGAGAAAAGAGCACTCTTCTACTCTACTGTGTTTCCTATAGGGACAGAACAGTGAGCTTGCTCAGAACAAAAGAACTGTGCTTTCTACACACACGGGCCATATCTAGTTCAACTCTGCTTAGGAAACTGACAAGAACAGTAGCTCCTCTTCAGTCCGATACTTGTACTTGCTGGGAACAGACGCGAGGGCTATTTGCACTGTGTATGGCAATGGGAACGCAATAGTGACTTTCCTTACCAGAAAACAACTCTTGCTCGTAGGACCAGAAACTGCATGTGATTTAACTCCATTTAAGACTGGGAAACAAACGCTAGCTCGCCTTACAAGAAACACACTCTGCTTTAGAGAAAAGAGCACTCTTCTACTCTACTGTGTTTCCTATAGTGCAAGAACAGTGAACTTGCTCAGAACAAAAGATCTGTGCTTCCTACACACGGGCCATATCTAGTTCAACTCTGCTTAGGAAACTGACAAGAACAGTAGCTCCTCTTCAGTCCAATACACTGTACTTGCTGGGAACAGACGCGAGTGCTATTTTCACTGTGTATGGCAATGGGAACACAATAGTGACTCTTCTTACCAGAAAACAACTCTTGCTCGTAGGACCAGAAACTGCATGGGATTCAGCTCCATTTAGGACTGGGAAACAAACGCTAGCTCGCCTTACAAGAAACACACTGTGCTTTTGAGAAAAGAGCACTCTTCTACTCTACTGTGTTTCCTAAAGGGCCAGAACAGTGAGCTTGCTCAGAACAAAAGAACTGTGCTTCCAACACACGGGCCATATCCTGTTCAACTCTGCTTAGGAAACTGACAAGAACAGTAGCTCCTCTGCAGTCCAATACACTGTACTTCCTGGAACAGACGCGAGTGCGATTTGCACTGTGTATGGCAATGGGAGCGCAATAGTGACTCTTCTTACCAGAAAACAACTCTTGCTCGGAGGACCAAAAATTTTATGTGACTCAACTCTATTTAGGACTGGGAAACAAACGCTAGCTCACCTTACAAGAAACACAATCTGCTTTAGAGAAAAGAGAACTCTTCTACTCTACTGTGTTTCCTATCGGGTCCAAACAGTGAGCTTGCTCAGAACAAAAAAACTGTGCTTCCTACACACACGGCCATATCTAGTTCAATTCCTCTTAAGAACCTGATAAGAACAGTAGATCCTCTTCAGTCCAATACTCTGTACTTGCTGGGAACAGACGTGAGTGCTCTTTGCACTGTGTATGGCATTTGGAGCAAAATAGTGACTCTTCTTACCAGAAAACAACCCTTGCTCGTAGGACCAAAAACTGCATGTGACTCAACTCCATTGCTTTAGAGAAAAGAGCACTCTTCTACTCTACTCTGTTTCCTATAGGGCCAGAACAGTGAGCTTGCTCAGAACAAAAGAACTGTGCTTCCTACACACACGAGCCATATCTAGTTCAACTCTGGTTAGGAAACTGACAAGAACAGTAGCTCCTATTCACTCCAATACACTGTACTTGCTGGGAACAGACGTTAGTGCTCTTTGCAAGGTGTATGGCATTTGGAGCACAATAATGACTCTTCTTACCAGAAAACAACTCTTGCTCGTAGGACCAAAAACTGCATGTGACTCAACTCCATTTAGGACTGGGAAACAAACGCGAGCTCGCCTTTGAAGAAACACACTCTGCTTTAGAGAAAAGAGCACTCTTCTACTCTACTGTGTTTCCTATAGGGTCAGAACAGTGAGCTTGCTCAGAACAAAAGAACTGTGCTTTCTACACACACGGGCCATATCTAGTTCAACTCTGCTTAGGAAACTGACAAGAACAGTAGCTCCTCTTCAGTCCGATACACTGTACTTGCTGGGAACAGACGCGAGGGCTATTTGCACTGTGTATGGCAATGGGAACGCAATAGTGACTTTCCTTACCAGAAAACAACTCTTGCTCGTAGGACCAGAAACTGCATGTGATTTAACTCCATTTAAGACTGGGAAACAAACGCTAGCTCGCCTTACAAGAAACACACTCTGCTTTAGAGAAAAGAGCACTCTTCTACTCTACTGTGTTTCCTATAGTGCAAGAACAGTGAACTTGCTCAGAACAAAAGATCTGTGCTTCCTACACACGGGCCATATCTAGTTCAACTCTGCTTAGGAAACTGACAAGAACAGTAGCTCCTCTTCAGTCCGATACACTGTACTTGCTGGGAACAGACGCGAGTGCTATTTTCACTGTGTATGGCAATGGGAACGCAATAGTGACTTTCCTTACCAGAAAACAACTCTTGCTCGTATTACCAGAAACTGCATGGGATTCAGCTCCATTTAGGACTGGGAAACAAACGCTAGCTCGCCTTACAAGAAACACACTCTGCTTTTGAGAAAAGAGCACTCTTCTACTCTACTGTGTTTCCTAAAGGGCCAGAACAGTGAGCTTGCTCAGAACAAAAGAACTGTGCTTCCAACACACGGGCCATATCTAGTTCAACTCTGCTTAGGAAACTGACAAGAACAGTAGCTCCTCTGCAGTCCAATACACTGTACTTCCTGGAACAGACGCGAGTGCGATTTGCACTGTGTATGGCAATGGGAGCACAATAGTGAATTTCCTTACCAGAAAACAACTCTTGCTCATAGGATAAGAAACTGCATGTGATTCAACTCCATTTAGGACTGGGAAACAAACGCTAGCTCGCCTTACAAGAAACACACTCTGCTTTTGAGAAAAGAGCACTCTTCTACTCTGCTGTGTTTCCTATAGGGCCAGAACAGTGAGCTTGCTCAGAACAAAAGAACTGTTTTTCCTACACACATGGGCCATATCTAGTTCAACTCTGCTTAGGAAACTGACAAGAATAGTAGCTCCTCTTCAGTCCAATACACTGTACTTGCTGGGAACAGACGGGAGTGCTATTTGCACAGTGTATGGCAATGGGAGCACAATAGTGACTTTCCTTACCAGAAAACAACTCTTGTTCGTAGGACCAGAAACTGCATGTGATTCAGTTCCATTTAGGACTGGGAAACAAATGCTAGCTCGCCTTACAAGAAACATACTCTGCTTTTGAGAAAAGAGCACTCTCCTACTCTACTGTGTTTCCTATGGGGTCCAAACAGTGAGCTTGCTCAGAACAAAAAAACTGTGCTTCCTACACACCTGGCCATATCTAGTTCAATTCTGCTTAGGAACCTGACAAGAACAATAGATCCTCTTCAGTCCAATACACTGTACTTGCTGGGAACAGACGTCAGTGCTATTTGTCCTGTGTATGGCAATGGCAGCGCAATAGTGACTCTTCTTACCAGAAAACAACTCTTGCTCGTAGGACCAGAAAGTGCATCGGATTCAATTCCATTTAGGACTGGGAAACAAACGCTAGCTCGCCATATGAGAAACACACTCTGCTTTAGAGAAAAGAGAACTCTTCTACTCTACTGTGTTTCCTATCGGGTCCAAACAGTGAGCTTGCTCAGAACAAAAAAACTGTGCTTCCTACACACACGGCCATATCTAGTTCAATTCCTCTTAAGAACCTGATAAGAACAGTAGATCCTCTTCAGTCCAATACTCTGTACTTGCTGGGAACAGACGTGAGTGCTCTTTGCACTGTGTATGGCATTTGGAGCAAAATAGTGACTCTTCTTACCAGAAAACAACCCTTGCTCGTAGGACCAAAAACTGCATGTGACTCAACTCCATTGCTTTAGAGAAAAGAGCACTCTTCTACTCTACTCTGTTTCCTATAGGGCCAGAACAGTGAGCTTGCTCAGAACAAAAGAACTGTGCTTCCTACACACACGGGCCATATCTAGTTCAACTCTGGTTAGGAAACTGACAAGAACAGTAGCTCCTATTCAGTCCAATACACTGTACTTGCTGGGAACAGACGTTAGTGCTCTTTGCAAGGTGTATGGCATTTGGAGCACAATAATGACTCTTCTTACCAGAAAACAACTCTTGCTCGTAGGACCAAAAACTGCATGTGACTCAACTCCATTTAGGACTGGGAAACAAACGCGAGCTCGCCTTTGAAGAAACACACTCTGCTTTAGAGAAAAGAGCACTCTTCTACACTACTGTGTTTCCTATAGGGTCAGAACAGTGAGCTTGCTCAGAACAAAAGAACTGTGCTTTCTACACACACGGGCCATATCTAGTTCAACTCTGCTTAGGAAACTGACAAGAACAGTAGCTCCTCTTCAGTCCGATACTTGTACTTGCTGGGAACAGAGGCGAGGGCTATTTGCACTGTGTATGGCAATGGGAACGCAATAGTGACTTTCCTTACCAGAAAACAACTCTTGCTCGTAAGAACAGAAACTGAATGTGATTCAGTTCCATTTAGGATTGGGAAACAAATGCTAGCTCGCCTTACAAGAAACACACTCTGCTTTTGAGAAAAGAGCACTCTCCTACTCTACTGTGTTTCCTATGGGGTCCAAACAGTGAGCTTGCTCAGAACAAAAAAACTGTGCTTCCTACACACATGGCCATATCTAGTTCAATTCTGCTTAGGAACCTGACAAGAACAGTAGATCCTCTTCAGTCCAATACACTGTACTTGCTGGGAACAGACGCCAGTGCTATTTGTCCTGTGTATGGCAATGGCAGCGCAATAGTGACTTTTCTTACCAGAAAACAACTCTTGCTCGTAGGACCAGAAACTTCATCGGATTCAACTCCATTTAGGACTGGGAAACAAACGCTAGCTCGCCATATGAGAAACACACTCTGCTTTTGAGAAAAGAGCACTCTTTTACTCTACTGTTTTTCCTATAGGGCCAGAACAGTGAGCTTGCTCAGAACAAAAGATCTGTGCTTCCAACACACGGGCCATATCTTGTTCAACTCTGCTTAGGAAACTGACAAGAACAGTAGCTCCTCTTCAGTCCAATACACTGTACTTGCTGGGAACAGACGCTAGAGCTATTTCCACTGTGTATGGCAATTGGAGCACAATAGTGACTCTTCTTACCAGAAAACAACTCTTGCTCTTAGGACCAAAAACTGCATGTGATTCAACTCCATTTAGGACTGGGAAACAAACGCTAGCTCGCCTTACAAGAAACACACTCTGCTTTAGAAAAGAGCACTCTTCTACTCTACTGTGTTTCCTATGGGGTCGGAACAGTGAGCTTGCTCAGAACAAAAAAACTGTGCTTCCTACACAAACGGCCATATCTAGTACAATTCTGCTTAGCAACCTGACGAGAACAGTAGATCCTCTTCAGTCCAATACAATGTACTTGCTGGGAACAGATAACATTGCTATTTGTCCTGTGTATGGCAATGACAGCGCAATAGTGACTCTTCTTACCACAAAACAATTCTTGCTCGTAGGACCAGAAACTGCATGGGATTCAACTCCATGTAGGACTGGGAAACAAACGCTAGCTAACCTTACAAGAAACACACTCTGCTTTAGAGAAAAGAGAACTCTTCTACTCTACTGTGTTTCCTATGGGGTCCAAACAGTGAGCTTGCTCAGAAAAAAAGAACTGTGCTTCCTACACACACGGACCATATCTAGTTCAACTCTGGTTAGGAAACTGACAAGAACAGTAGCTCCTATTCAGTCCAATACACTGTACTTGCTGGGAACAGACGTTAGTGCTCTTTGCAAGGTGTATGGCATTTGGAGCACAATAATGACTCTTCTTACCAGAAAACAACTCTTGCTCGTAGGACCAAAAACTGCATGTGACTCAACTCCATTTAGGACTGGGAAACAAACGCGAGCTCGCCTTTGAAGAAACACACTCTGCTTTAGAGAAAAGAGCACTCTTCTACTCTACTGTGTTTCCTATAGGGACAGAACAGTGAGCTTGCTCAGAACAAAAGAACTGTGCTTTCTACACACACGGGCCATATCTAGTTCAACTCTGCTTAGGAAACTGACAAGAACAGTAGCTCCTCTTCAGTCCGATACTTGTACTTGCTGGGAACAGACGCGAGGGCTATTTGCACTGTGTATGGCAATGGGAACGCAATAGTGACTTTCCTTACCAGAAAACAACTCTTGCTCGTAGGACCAGAAACTGCATGTGATTTAACTCCATTTAAGACTGGGAAACAAACGCTAGCTCGCCTTACAAGAAACACACTCTGCTTTAGAGAAAAGAGCACTCTTCTACTCTACTGTGTTTCCTATAGTGCAAGAACAGTGAACTTGCTCAGAACAAAAGATCTGTGCTTCCTACACACGGGCCATATCTAGTTCAACTCTGCTTAGGAAACTGACAAGAACAGTAGCTCCTCTTCAGTCCAATACACTGTACTTGCTGGGAACAGACGCGAGTGCTATTTTCACTGTGTATGGCAATGGGAACACAATAGTGACTTTCCTTACCAGAAAACAACTCTTGCTCGTAGGACCAGAAACTGCATGGGATTCAGCTCCATTTAGGACTGGGAAACAAACGCTAGCTCGCCTTACAAGAAACACACTGTGCTTTTGAGAAAAGAGCACTCTTCTACTCTACTGTGTTTCCTAAAGGGCCAGAACAGTGAGCTTGCTCAGAACAAAAGAACTGTGCTTCCAACACACGGGCCATATCCTGTTCAACTCTGCTTAGGAAACTGACAAGAACAGTAGCTCCTCTGCAGTCCAATACACTGTACTTCCTGGAACAGACGCGAGTGCGATTTGCACTGTGTATGGCAATGGGAGCGCAATAGTGACTCTTCTTACCAGAAAACAACTCTTGCTCGGAGGACCAAAAATTTTATGTGACTCAACTCTATTTAGGACTGGGAAACAAACGCTAGCTCACCTTACAAGAAACACAATCTGCTTTAGAGAAAAGAGAACTCTTCTACTCTACTGTGTTTCCTATCGGGTCCAAACAGTGAGCTTGCTCAGAACAAAAAAACTGTGCTTCCTACACACATGGCCATATCTAGTTCAATTCCTCTTAAGAACCTGATAAGAACAGTAGATCCTCTTCAGTCCAATACTCTGTACTTGCTGGGAACAGACGTGAGTGCTCTTTGCACTGTGTATGGCATTTGGAGCAAAATAGTGACTCTTCTTACCAGAAAACAACCCTTGCTCGTAGGACCAAAAACTGCATGTGACTCAACTCCATTGCTTTAGAGAAAAGAGCACTCTTCTACTCTACTCTGTTTCCTATAGGGCCAGAACAGTGAGCTTGCTCAGAACAAAAGCACTGTGCTTCCTACACACACGAGCCATATCTAGTTCAACTCTGGTTAGGAAACTGACAAGAACAGTAGCTCCTATTCACTCCAATACACTGTACTTGCTGGGAACAGACGTTAGTGCTCTTTGCAAGGTGTATGGCATTTGGAGCACAATAATGACTCTTCTTACCAGAAAACAACTCTTGCTCGTAGGACCAAAAACTGCATGTGACTCAACTCCATTTAGGACTGGGAAACAAACGCGAGCTCGCCTTTGAAGAAACACACTCTGCTTTAGAGAAAAGAGCACTCTTCTACTCTACTGTGTTTCCTATAGGGTCAGAACAGTGAGCTTGCTCAGAACAAAAGAACTGTGCTTTCTACACACACGGCCATATCTAGTTCAACTCTGCTTAGGAAACTGACAAGAACAGTAGCTCCTCTTCAGTCCGATACACTGTACTTGCTGGGAACAGACGCGAGGGCTATTTGCACTGTGTATGGCAATGGGAACGCAATAGTGACTTTCCTTACCAGAAAACAACTCTTGCTCGTAGGACCAGAAACTGCATGTGATTTAACTCCATTTAAGACTGGGAAACAAACGCTAGCTCGCCTTACAAGAAACACACTCTGCTTTAGAGAAAAGAGCACTCTTCTACTCTACTGTGTTTCCTATAGTGCAAGAACAGTGAACTTGCTCAGAACAAAAGATCTGTGCTTCCTACACACGGGCCATATCTAGTTCAACTCTGCTTAGGAAACTGACAAGAACAGTAGCTCCTCTTCAGTCCGATACACTGTACTTGCTGGGAACAGACGCGAGTGCTATTTTCACTGTGTATGGCAATGGGAACGCAATAGTGACTTTCCTTACCAGAAAACAACTCTTGCTCGTATTACCAGAAACTGCATGGGATTCAGCTCCATTTAGGACTGGGAAACAAACGCTAGCTCGCCTTACAAGAAACACACTGTGCTTTTGAGAAAAGAGCACTCTTCTACTCTACTGTGTTTCCTAAAGGGCCAGAACAGTGAGCTTGCTCAGAACAAAAGAACTGTGCTTCCAACACACGGGCCATATCTAGTTCAACTCTGCTTAGGAAACTGACAAGAACAGTAGCTCCTCTGCAGTCCAATACACTGTACTTCCTGGAACAGACGCGAGTGCGATTTGCACTGTGTATGGCAATGGGAGCACAATAGTGAATTTCTTTACCAGAAAACAACTCTTGCTCATAGGATAAGAAACTGCATGTGATTCAACTCCATTTAGGACTGGGAAACAAACGCTAGCTCGCCTTACAAGAAACACACTCTGCTTTTGAGAAAAGAGCACTCTTCTACTCTGCTGTGTTTCCTATAGGGCCAGAACAGTGAGCTTGCTCAGAACAAAAGAACTGTTTTTCCTACACACATGGGCCATATCTAGTTCAACTCTGCTTAGGAAACTGACAAGAATAGTAGCTCCTCTTCAGTCCAATACACTGTACTTGCTGGGAACAGACGGGAGTGCTATTTGCACAGTGTATGGCAATGGGAGCACAATAGTGACTTTCCTTACCAGAAAACAACTCTTGTTCGTAGGACCAGAAACTGCATGTGATTCAGTTCCATTTAGGACTGGGAAACAAATGCTAGCTCGCCTTACAAGAAACATACTCTGCTTTTGAGAAAAGAGCACTCTCCTACTCTACTGTGTTTCCTATGGGGTCCAAACAGTGAGCTTGCTCAGAACAAAAAAACTGTGCTTCCTACACACCTGGCCATATCTAGTTCAATTCTGCTTAGGAACCTGACAAGAACAATAGATCCTCTTCAGTCCAATACACTGTACTTGCTGGGAACAGACGTCAGTGCTATTTGTCCTGTGTATGGCAATGGCAGCGCAATAGTGACTCTTCTTACCAGAAAACAACTCTTGCTCGTAGGACCAGAAAGTGCATCGGATTCAATTCCATTTAGGACTGGGAAACAAACGCTAGCTCGCCATATGAGAAACACACTCTGCTTTTGAGAAAAGAGCACTCTTTTACTCTACTGTTTTTCCCGTAGGGCCAGAACAGTGAGCATGCACAGAACAAAAGATCTGTGCTTCCAACACACGGCCATATCTAGTTCAACTCTTCTTAAGAAAATGACAAGAACAGTAGCTCCTCTTCAGTCCAATACACTGTACTTGCTGGGAACAGACGCGAGTGCTATTTACACTTTGTATGGCATTTGGAGCACAATAGTGACTCTTCTTACCAGAAAACAAATCTTGCTCGTAGGACCAAAAACTGCATGTGATTCAACTCCATTTAGGACTGGGAAACAAACGCTAGCTCGCCTTACAAGAAACACACTCTGCTTTAGAAAAGAGCACTCTTCTACTCTACTGTGTTTCCTATGGGGTTGGAACAGTGAGCTTGCTCAGAACAAAATAACTGTGCTTCCTACACAAACGGCCATATCTAGTTCAATTCTGCTTAGGAACCTGACAAGAACAGTAGATCCTCTTCAGTCCAATACAATGTACTTGCTGGGAACAGACAACAGTGCTATTTGTCCTGTGTATGGCAATGGCAGCGCAATAGTGACTCTTCATACCACAAAACAATTCTTGCGCGTAGGACCAGAAACTGCATGGGATTCAACTCCATTTAGGACTGGGAAACAAACGCTAGCTCACCTTACAAGAAAACTACTCTGCTTTAGAGAAAAGAGCACTCTTCTACTCTACTGTGTTTCCTATGTGGTCCAAACAGTGAGCTTGCTCAGAAAAAAAGAACTGTGCTTCCTACACACATGGACCATATCTAGTTCAACTCTGCTTCGGAAACTGACAAGAACAGTAGCTCCTTTTCATTCCAATACACTGTACTTGCTGGGAACAGACGCGAGGGCTATTTGCACTGTGTATGGCAATGGGAACGCAATAGTGACTTTCCTTACCAGAAAACAACTCTTGCTCGTAGGACCAGAAACTGCATGTGATTTAACTCCATTTAAGACTGGGAAACAAATGCTATCTCGCCTTACAAGAAACACACTCTGCTTTTGAGAAAAGAGCACTCTTCTACTCTACTGTGTTTCCTATAGTGCAAGAACAGTGAGCTCGCTCAGAACAAAAAATCTGTGCTTCCTACACACGGGCCATATCCAGTTCAACTCTGCTTAGGAAACTGACAAGAACAGTAGCTCCTCTTTAGTCCGATACACTGTACTTGCTGGGAACAGACGCGAGTGCTATTTGCACTGTGTATGGCAATGGGAATGCAATAGTGACTTTCCTTACCAGAAAACAACTCTTGCTCGTAGGACCAGAAACTGCATGTGATTCAGCTCCTTTTAGGACTGCAAAACAAACCCTAGCTCACCTTACAAGAAACACACTCTGCTTTTGAGAAAAGAGCACTCTTCTACTCTACTGTGTTTCCTATAAGGCCAGAACAGTGAGCTTGCTCAGAACAAAAGATCTGTGCTTCCTACTCACACGGGCCATATCTAGTTCAACTCTGCTTAGGAAACTGACAAGAACAGTAGCTCCTCTTCAGTCTGATACACTGTATTACTGGGAACAGACGCGAGTGCTATTTGCACTGTGTATGGCAATTGGAGCGCAATAGTGACTCTTCTTACCAGAAAACAACTCTTGCTCAGAGAACCAAAAATTTTATGTGACTCAACTCTATTTAGGACTGGGAAACAAACGCTAGCTCACCTTACAAGAAACACAATCTGCTTTAGAGAAAAGAGAACTCTTCTACTCTACTGTGTTTCCTATCGGGTCCAAACAGTGAGCTTGCTCAGAACAAAAAAACTGTGCTTCCTACACACACGGCCATATCTAGTTCAATTCCTCTTAAGAACCTGATAAGAACAGTAGATCCTCTTCAGTCCAATACTCTGTACTTGCTGGGAACAGACGTGAGTGCTCTTTGCACTGTGTATGGCATTTGGAGCAAAATAGTGACTCTTCTTACCAGAAAACAACCCTTGCTCGTAGGACCAAAAACTGCATGTGACTCAACTCCATTGCTTTAGAGAAAAGAGCACTCTTCTACTCTACTCTGTTTCCTATAGGGCCAGAACAGTGAGCTTGCTCAGAACAAAAGAACTGTGCTTCCTACACACACGGGCCATATCTAGTTCAACTCTGGTTAGGAAACTGACAAGAACAGTAGCTCCTATTCAGTCCAATACACTGTACTTGCTGGGAACAGACGTTAGTGCTCTTTGCAAGGTGTATGGCATTTGGAGCACAATAATGACTCTTCTTACCAGAAAACAACTCTTGCTCGTAGGACCAAAAACTGCATGTGACTCAACTCCATTTAGGACTGGGAAACAAACGCGAGCTCGCCTTTGAAGAAACACACTCTGCTTTAGAGAAAAGAGCACTCTTCTACACTACTGTGTTTCCTATAGGGTCAGAACAGTGAGCTTGCTCAGAACAAAAGAACTGTGCTTTCTACACACACGGGCCATATCTAGTTCAACTCTGCTTAGGAAACTGACAAGAACAGTAGCTCCTCTTCAGTCCGATACTTGTACTTGCTGGGAACAGAGGCGAGGGCTATTTGCACTGTGTATGGCAATGGGAACGCAATAGTGACTTTCCTTACCAGAAAACAACTCTTGCTCGTAAGAACAGAAACTGAATGTGATTCAGTTCCATTTAGGATTGGGAAACAAATGCTAGCTCGCCTTACAAGAAACACACTCTGCTTTTGAGAAAAGAGCACTCTCCTACTCTACTGTGTTTCCTATGGGGTCCAAACAGTGAGCTTGCTCAGAACAAAAAAACTGTGCTTCCTACACACATGGCCATATCTAGTTCAATTCTGCTTAGGAACCTGACAAGAACAGTAGATCCTCTTCAGTCCAATACACTGTACTTGCTGGGAACAGACGCCAGTGCTATTTGTCCTGTGTATGGCAATGGCAGCGCAATAGTGACTTTTCTTACCAGAAAACAACTCTTGCTCGTAGGACCAGAAACTTCATCGGATTCAACTCCATTTAGGACTGGGAAACAAACGCTAGCTCGCCATATGAGAAACACACTCTGCTTTTGAGAAAAGAGCACTCTTTTACTCTACTGTTTTTCCTATAGGGCCAGAACAGTGAGCTTGCTCAGAACAAAAGATCTGTGCTTCCAACACACGGGCCATATCTTGTTCAACTCTGCTTAGGAAACTGACAAGAACAGTAGCTCCTCTTCAGTCCAATACACTGTACTTGCTGGGAACAGACGCTAGAGCTATTTCCACTGTGTATGGCAATTGGAGCACAATAGTGACTCTTCTTACCAGAAAACAACTCTTGCTCTTAGGACCAAAAACTGCATGTGATTCAACTCCATTTAGGACTGGGAAACAAACGCTAGCTCGCCTTACAAGAAACACACTCTGCTTTAGAAAAGAGCACTCTTCTACTCTACTGTGTTTCCTATGGGGTCGGAACAGTGAGCTTGCTCAGAACAAAAAAACTGTGCTTCCTACACAAACGGCCATATCTAGTACAATTCTGCTTAGCAACCTGACGAGAACAGTAGATCCTCTTCAGTCCAATACAATGTACTTGCTGGGAACAGATAACATTGCTATTTGTCCTGTGTATGGCAATGACAGCGCAATAGTGACTCTTCTTACCACAAAACAATTCTTGCTCGTAGGACCAGAAACTGCATGGGATTCAACTCCATGTAGGACTGGGAAACAAACGCTAGCTAACCTTACAAGAAACACACTCTGCTTTAGAGAAAAGAGAACTCTTCTACTCTACTGTGTTTCCTATGGGGTCCAAACAGTGAGCTTGCTCAGAAAAAAAGAACTGTGCTTCCTACACACACGGACCATATCTAGTTCAACTCTGGTTAGGAAACTGACAAGAACAGTAGCTCCTATTCAGTCCAATACACTGTACTTGCTGGGAACAGACGTTAGTGCTCTTTGCAAGGTGTATGGCATTTGGAGCACAATAATGACTCTTCTTACCAGAAAACAACTCTTGCTCGTAGGACCAAAAACTGCATGTGACTCAACTCCATTTAGGACTGGGAAACAAACACGAGCTCGCCTTTGAAGAAACACACTCTGCTTTAGAGAAAAGAGCACTCTTCTACTCTACTGTGTTTCCTATAGGGACAGAACAGTGAGCTTGCTCAGAACAAAAGAACTGTGCTTTCTACACACACGGGCCATATCTAGTTCAACTCTGCTTAGGAAACTGACAAGAACAGTAGCTCCTCTTCAGTCCGATACTTGTACTTGCTGGGAACAGACGCGAGGGCTATTTGCACTGTGTATGGCAATGGGAACGCAATAGTGACTTTCCTTACCAGAAAACAACTCTTGCTCGTAGGACCAGAAACTGCATGTGATTTAACTCCATTTAAGACTGGGAAACAAACGCTAGCTCGCCTTACAAGAAACACACTCTGCTTTAGAGAAAAGAGCACTCTTCTACTCTACTGTGTTTCCTATAGTGCAAGAACAGTGAACTTGCTCAGAACAAAAGATCTGTGCTTCCTACACACGGGCCATATCTAGTTCAACTCTGCTTAGGAAACTGACAAGAACAGTAGCTCCTCTTCAGTCCAATACACTGTACTTGCTGGGAACAGACGCGAGTGCTATTTTCACTGTGTATGGCAATGGGAACACAATAGTGACTTTCCTTACCAGAAAACAACTCTTGCTCGTAGGACCAGAAACTGCATGGGATTCAGCTCCATTTAGGACTGGGAAACAAACGCTAGCTCGCCTTACAAGAAACACACTGTGCTTTTGAGAAAAGAGCACTCTTCTACTCTACTGTGTTTCCTAAAGGGCCAGAACAGTGAGCTTGCTCAGAACAAAAGAACTGTGCTTCCAACACACGGGCCATATCCTGTTCAACTCTGCTTAGGAAACTGACAAGAACAGTAGCTCCTCTGCAGTCCAATACACTGTACTTCCTGGAACAGACGCGAGTGCGATTTGCACTGTGTATGGCAATGGGAGCGCAATAGTGACTCTTCTTACCAGAAAACAACTCTTGCTCGGAGGACCAAAAATTTTATGTGACTCAACTCTATTTAGGACTGGGAAACAAACGCTAGCTCACCTTACAAGAAACACAATCTGCTTTAGAGAAAAGAGAACTCTTCTACTCTACTGTGTTTCCTATCGGGTCCAAACAGTGAGCTTGCTCAGAACAAAAAAACTGTGCTTCCTACACACATGGCCATATCTAGTTCAATTCCTCTTAAGAACCTGATAAGAACAGTAGATCCTCTTCAGTCCAATACTCTGTACTTGCTGGGAACAGACGTGAGTGCTCTTTGCACTGTGTATGGCATTTGGAGCAAAATAGTGACTCTTCTTACCAGAAAACAACCCTTGCTCGTAGGACCAAAAACTGCATGTGACTCAACTCCATTGCTTTAGAGAAAAGAGCACTCTTCTACTCTACTCTGTTTCCTATAGGGCCAGAACAGTGAGCTTGCTCAGAACAAAAGCACTGTGCTTCCTACACACACGAGCCATATCTAGTTCAACTCTGGTTAGGAAACTGACAAGAACAGTAGCTCCTATTCACTCCAATACACTGTACTTGCTGGGAACAGACGTTAGTGCTCTTTGCAAGGTGTATGGCATTTGGAGCACAATAATGACTCTTCTTACCAGAAAACAACTCTTGCTCGTAGGACCAAAAACTGCATGTGACTCAACTCCATTTAGGACTGGGAAACAAACGCGAGCTCGCCTTTGAAGAAACACACTCTGCTTTAGAGAAAAGAGCACTCTTCTACTCTACTGTGTTTCCTATAGGGTCAGAACAGTGAGCTTGCTCAGAACAAAAGAACTGTGCTTTCTACACACACGGCCATATCTAGTTCAACTCTGCTTAGGAAACTGACAAGAACAGTAGCTCCTCTTCAGTCCGATACACTGTACTTGCTGGGAACAGACGCGAGGGCTATTTGCACTGTGTATGGCAATGGGAACGCAATAGTGACTTTCCTTACCAGAAAACAACTCTTGCTCGTAGGACCAGAAACTGCATGTGATTTAACTCCATTTAAGACTGGGAAACAAACGCTAGCTCGCCTTACAAGAAACACACTCTGCTTTAGAGAAAAGAGCACTCTTCTACTCTACTGTGTTTCCTATAGTGCAAGAACAGTGAACTTGCTCAGAACAAAAGATCTGTGCTTCCTACACACGGGCCATATCTAGTTCAACTCTGCTTAGGAAACTGACAAGAACAGTAGCTCCTCTTCAGTCCGATACACTGTACTTGCTGGGAACAGACGCGAGTGCTATTTTCACTGTGTATGGCAATGGGAACGCAATAGTGACTTTCCTTACCAGAAAACAACTCTTGCTCGTATTACCAGAAACTGCATGGGATTCAGCTCCATTTAGGACTGGGAAACAAACGCTAGCTCGCCTTACAAGAAACACACTCTGCTTTTGAGAAAAGAGCACTCTTCTACTCTACTGTGTTTCCTAAAGGGCCAGAACAGTGAGCTTGCTCAGAACAAAAGAACTGTGCTTCCAACACACGGGCCATATCTAGTTCAACTCTGCTTAGGAAACTGACAAGAACAGTAGCTCCTCTGCAGTCCAATACACTGTACTTCCTGGAACAGACGCGAGTGCGATTTGCACTGTGTATGGCAATGGGAGCACAATAGTGAATTTCCTTACCAGAAAACAACTCTTGCTCATAGGATAAGAAACTGCATGTGATTCAACTCCATTTAGGACTGGGAAACAAACGCTAGCTCGCCTTACAAGAAACACACTCTGCTTTTGAGAAAAGAGCACTCTTCTACTCTGCTGTGTTTCCTATAGGGCCAGAACAGTGAGCTTGCTCAGAACAAAAGAACTGTTTTTCCTACACACATGGGCCATATCTAGTTCAACTCTGCTTAGGAAACTGACAAGAATAGTAGCTCCTCTTCAGTCCAATACACTGTACTTGCTGGGAACAGACGGGAGTGCTATTTGCACAGTGTATGGCAATGGGAGCACAATAGTGACTTTCCTTACCAGAAAACAACTCTTGTTCGTAGGACCAGAAACTGCATGTGATTCAGTTCCATTTAGGACTGGGAAACAAATGCTAGCTCGCCTTACAAGAAACATACTCTGCTTTTGAGAAAAGAGCACTCTCCTACTCTACTGTGTTTCCTATGGGGTCCAAACAGTGAGCTTGCTCAGAACAAAAAAACTGTGCTTCCTACACACCTGGCCATATCTAGTTCAATTCTGCTTAGGAACCTGACAAGAACAATAGATCCTCTTCAGTCCAATACACTGTACTTGCTGGGAACAGACGTCAGTGCTATTTGTCCTGTGTATGGCAATGGCAGCGCAATAGTGACTCTTCTTACCAGAAAACAACTCTTGCTCGTAGGACCAGAAAGTGCATCGGATTCAATTCCATTTAGGACTGGGAAACAAACGCTAGCTCGCCATATGAGAAACACACTCTGCTTTTGAGAAAAGAGCACTCTTTTACTCTACTGTTTTTCCCGTAGGGCCAGAACAGTGAGCATGCACAGAACAAAAGATCTGTGCTTCCAACACACGGCCATATCTAGTTCAACTCTTCTTAAGAAAATGACAAGAACAGTAGCTCCTCTTCAGTCCAATACACTGTACTTGCTGGGAACAGACGCGAGTGCTATTTACACTTTGTATGGCATTTGGAGCACAATAGTGACTCTTCTTACCAGAAAACAAATCTTGCTCGTAGGACCAAAAACTGCATGTGATTCAACTCCATTTAGGACTGGGAAACAAACGCTAGCTCGCCTTACAAGAAACACACTCTGCTTTAGAAAAGAGCACTCTTCTACTCTACTGTGTTTCCTATGGGGTTGGAACAGTGAGCTTGCTCAGAACAAAATAACTGTGCTTCCTACACAAACGGCCATATCTAGTTCAATTCTGCTTAGGAACCTGACAAGAACAGTAGATCCTCTTCAGTCCAATACAATGTACTTGCTGGGAACAGACAACAGTGCTATTTGTCCTGTGTATGGCAATGGCAGTGCAATAGTGACTCTTCATACCACAAAACAATTCTTGCGCGTAGGACCAGAAACTGCATGGGATTCAACTCCATTTAGGACTGGGAAACAAACGCTAGCTCACCTTACAAGAAAACTACTCTGCTTTAGAGAAAAGAGCACTCTTCTACTCTACTGTGTTTCCTATGTGGTCCAAACAGTGAGCTTGCTCAGAAAAAAAGAACTGTGCTTCCTACACACATGGACCATATCTAGTTCAACTCTGCTTCGGAAACTGACAAGAACAGTAGCTCCTTTTCATTCCAATACACTGTACTTGCTGGGAACAGACGCGAGGGCTATTTGCACTGTGTATGGCAATGGGAACGCAATAGTGACTTTCCTTACCAGAAAACAACTCTTGCTCGTAGGACCAGAAACTGCATGTGATTTAACTCCATTTAAGACTGGGAAACAAATGCTATCTCGCCTTACAAGAAACACACTCTGCTTTTGAGAAAAGAGCACTCTTCTACTCTACTGTGTTTCCTATAGTGCAAGAACAGTGAGCTCGCTCAGAACAAAAAATCTGTGCTTCCTACACACGGGCCATATCTAGTTCAACTCTGCTTAGGAAACTGACAAGAACAGTAGCTCCTCTTTAGTCCGATACACTGTACTTGCTGGGAACAGACGCGAGTGCTATTTGCACTGTGTATGGCAATGGGAATGCAATAGTGACTTTCCTTACCAGAAAACAACTCTTGCTCGTAGGACCAGAAACTGCATGTGATTCAGCTCCTTTTAGGACTGCAAAACAAACCCTAGCTCACCTTACAAGAAACACACTCTGCTTTTGAGAAAAGAGCACTCTTCTACTCTACTGTGTTTCCTATAAGGCCAGAACAGTGAGCTTGCTCAGAACAAAAGATCTGTGCTTCCTACTCACACGGGCCATATCTAGTTCAACTCTGCTTAGGAAACTGACAAGAACAGTAGCTCCTCTTCAGTCTGATACACTGTATTACTGGGAACAGACGCGAGTGCTATTTGCACTGTGTATGGCAATTGGAGCGCAATAGTGACTCTTCTTACCAGAAAACAACTCTTGCTCAGAGAACCAAAAATTTTATGTGACTCAACTCTATTTAGGACTGGGAAACAAACGCTAGCTCACCTTACAAGAAACACAATCTGCTTTAGAGAAAAGAGAACTCTTCTACTCTACTGTGTTTCCTATCGGGTCCAAACAGTGAGCTTGCTCAGAACAAAAAAACTGTGCTTCCTACACACACGGCCATATCTAGTTCAATTCCTCTTAAGAACCTGATAAGAACAGTAGATCCTCTTCAGTCCAATACTCTGTACTTGCTGGGAACAGACGTGAGTGCTCTTTGCACTGTGTATGGCATTTGGAGCAAAATAGTGACTCTTCTTACCAGAAAACAACCCTTGCTCGTAGGACCAAAAACTGCATGTGACTCAACTCCATTGCTTTAGAGAAAAGAGCACTCTTCTACTCTACTCTGTTTCCTATAGGGCCAGAACAGTGAGCTTGCTCAGAACAAAAGAACTGTGCTTCCTACACACACGGGCCATATCTAGTTCAACTCTGGTTAGGAAACTGACAAGAACAGTAGCTCCTATTCAGTCCAATACACTGTACTTGCTGGGAACAGACGTTAGTGCTCTTTGCAAGGTGTATGGCATTTGGAGCACAATAA